>NW_025110004.1:380728-471800 GCF_011392965.1 Frieseomelitta varia | reverse complement strand
CTGGGCTGGAATCTGAGAAGGACGTGGCCCTTCTTCTGGAAGTTACAAGTCTAACTTGGTCCTCTCTCGCTTTCCTTTTTCTTGTCCATACAGTGTCCTTGGTCGTGATATCCTTAATTTGGGCTAGGATGCTTGGCCTGTTCAGGTTTCCCTGAACAGGGTTGCTGGCTTCTGTCGCGATCGTCTTCACTTTGGTGTTGAATACGTAACTCGGCTTTTGTTGTCTATTCGTTTTGCGAGATTTTCACTACTTGCACTCTGCACTTGTCACTCCTTGACTTCGTACTATATGCTGACTCAACTGACTGTACAATGCGAACTATCAACTGTCGTACTGCCAACTCTCGACTCAACTGACTCGACTCACTCCTCTGTCTGACTCCCTTTTTTTTTTCTTGTACGTTGGTCTTATATAGCTGGATTCTATGGTTTAGGGAGGTATGTTAGTTGCTTCCAGATGTGAGTGAGGTCAGTCTCAGAACGTAGTATCTGCACTTCCTAACGGTCCCAGGATGTGTCCCTCGCAATATGGATTTATGAGTTTGGATTTATGAATGTAAAAAAAGTTGCGATGAAGTCCTTCATCGAGCCTTAAAGTTGAGTGTCGAGCATGACGAACCTTGGAATTAGTAGTCTGGTGTGAGGATGCAAGGTAACGAAGGACATAAAATATGGTCACGGGAGATCCCTGCCGTCGAGAAATTAGAAATTGTAAAATTGCTCGATGAGTTTGTCCTTCGCGGTGCGAACCCCACCTTCTTTGGTAAGGCCGAACAGCAATGAATTTGAAAATTAGCAGTTGGCAATTATTTACTTTTGTAATTTACTTTTAATTTTAATTTTTACTTTTAATTTTTAATTCAACATTCTCCTATACTATTTAATTTTTTATTCACACATCTATTACAACTCTCGTTAATAGTATTGTAGTCTCCAGAATGCTATATAACTAAAAAATTACTATATCCATGTATAACATGTAAATACATATTTTGAAACATTTATTGCCATTAACATATATACTATTATACCGATGTCAAATGATTTATTTATAATAATTATTAAATTCTAGATTTCAAATTGAAATTAAAGTTGTCTTATAAGTGATTAATTTATTTTATATAAATTTATAAAATAATATTTTTGGACAATTTTTTGTACAATTGCCATCGTCATATCAAATACATATAAATCCATATTTTCAAATATAATCTAATGTATTTGCCAGAAGAATTATTTGCTTCAAACAATTCTCGTTTATATGAAGCACTTAAAATATAATTACAGCACATAAATTGATGACTGACAAAAGACTCCAACAATTTTTTATTTCATTTTTTCGAAACATGTTTATAACAATCAATTTTTAACTATTCAGTTACGTAATGTATATCTATCACTACCAAATAATATTTCCGATATTTCTATAACATCTCTCTTTGTCATATCATTTCACAATTATTTTATTTTCTGAAATTTAGAATTGTTTAAGATTTTTCCATAATTAGTTCGTTGTAATCTCAAATATGAATTACTTTGCAACCTCTATAGAGTGAATATTTGCAGTGAATACATTGTAATTTCCATGTACTATTTACATTTTTCAATTACTCGGTCGTGATAATTCTTTTGTAATAAATAAATACGTTTGTCGTACAACAACATTAATTTTCGTATTCCATCGATGTCGTTATATTTCATTGAACCGTCACGATTGATTAACGGGAATGTAGAATCTGAAATTCATACGTGTAGTGCAGTGGCTACACGATGCAGCGTGAAGTGAAGAATTTTGTCGCGTCGTTCTCTGTAAACATTTTCACAACGATAATTATACTAGTCCGGGGAGTTCGAACCGAGCGGACGATCGATATCGTTAAATAATTCCCGCCAACCCGTTTATCGTTGCATGTTGCGCTTCTAACAATCGACCGGATTGCCAACGTTCAACGCGGTTTTTTTCTTCGTCGAAACAACTTCGGCCTCCTTCCGCCATGCCGGCGGAATCATTACAACAGCCACTAAAGAACAAGAGCGTGGGAAACGCAAGACCGTGTATTCAAGTATCAATGAAATTCGTATCTTCTCTATTCTTACACTTGAGTGAAATTTTATTTTCACAACTTCTCAACGTTTTATCTATAGATTATTTTATCTACAGCAGTTTCGAAGCTTCGTTGCTTTTTTTTTTTTTTATTCACGTTATTTGATTTGAACATAGTATAGTAGCAGCAAGTTGCTTATCGCGTGGACATGCTTATTCGTTTCAATCTGAATTAAATTAGTTAAAGAATATTTATTAATAAGTTACTAATATTTTCAAATAATTCAATTGCATATTTGTAATAATATCTTTTCTGTTTGACGTTTCATATATGTTACAACATATGTACAGTAACTTTCATTAATATTTGGACACTTACATGGCTGTACACCAAATATTTAAATTGTTATAATTTCGTTAAAATAAAATCAAAGAACAATGAAACAACTCTGAGCTCGTTTTGAAGCTCGAAGCCTGAAGCCTTGAAGCTTGAAATACCGTTCACTTTATTCCAAGATGTTTTTACATCATGTAACGGATGGGAAAATGAAGACATTTTTCTCCTCGAAAATGCTACAAATCGTCGTAGTATGTAAAAACAATGAAAAACTTTTCTCAACATTGAAGCCTCTTCACAATGACTCTTTAAGACTTGACACGATTTTTTTTCGCCAATTTATTGAACCTTGAATATCAAGCAAAAATGAATATTACAGTGAAAATGTTACGATTTCTTGAATTTTATCTATCTTAAATCGTTTAAAACCTGTGCTTCAAGCTTTAAAATGTGCTCAAGCTTACTGTTCAATTTGATTTTATGAAATTATAACAGGTTAAATATAAAAAAATATATAAATATATCTAAAGTATACTAGAATCTACAAAGAATATTCGAAATGTACAATAATTATATTGCAGTTTTAATCGCAGTAAGCGACATCTTTTCGATATTAACTTTATTCATTTTTACTTTATTCATTTTATCGCGGCCAAAATTAATGTTTATTATTTTGCATCACAGAATTTCAATTAATCAATTTATTTCTATTGTATTCTGTTGTATTTAACAAAAAAATAATTTATCATCATTTCATATTTTTATTACAACTTTTTGGAAAACATTTATGAATCTATGAAGCTATTTATGAAGTTTTTAAAAATATTTTTTCTCATATTATTTTACCGGGACATCTCGCATTACTTTATTTTCAGAGATTAATTTATTAAGATTGAAAAAGACAATCATTTTTAATTTTTCAGTTGTGTATGTTTATTTAAAATATACCTATTAAAGAAAAATAAAATTTTTAACCTCATGAAGAAATTATTTAACACATAATATAAGTGTTAAATATTTAATATTTATATATTTAACTATGAGTATTATAGTAATTTTCTCTTCCGACGCATTCTAGGAAATAATTCCAAATTTTCCTTGCATACGAAAACTGACAACGTAGAGTTATATAAAACGCGTCTTTTTATTGTTACATTCGGACAGAGAGAATCTTTTTGTTTAAAAATAAACTAATTGCAGATTGATTTTGCGGGAACATGGGTTACATAAAATAGACACGTGACGCAAATGAGAGACAAGAAGGGTTCGTAATAGGTCATGGGCTTACGTGGGGTGTAAATGGCGAATTATTAATAATAAAAATTGATTGCTTCGAACGACGCGACGGCTCGTTTCAGCAGATCTTCAAGGTTCGCGCGATCGAATCGTTGAAACGTTGACCGATTATTTACTAACAAATATTCGAGTAAAGAACTTACGAATCATCTTAACGAACGGTAAATTAATATTTCGTTAAAAAAAAAAAAAGAAGACGAGATTTTTTAAGAAAGATAACGTCTATTGAGAAAGACAGTCTTAAATATTATGTTTATGCTTTTACACAACCTACACAGTTAGTCAAATAGTTTATGTTCCAAGAAAAAAATATTTTTACAACAGAATAATATTAACTCGACTTGTTTTCATTCTTGAGATCAAATGAATCACAGTATTTTCGATTTATTTTTAGAATGACGTTTTATTTTGATCCATCCATAAAAACAAATACTTCATTGCATGTTTTCCACTGTATAATTTCACGTTTTTTTTTTTTCTGAATGATATATGATTATTCAACCAAACAGTAGATACAAAATGTAAGCAACAAATATTTGTTATGAATTCTTCTTTCATGAAACTAAGTCGTAAGAAATAATATTAGTTAGTAAACAATAATAGTTTTCTGTAGTAAATAATGAAAACTTTGTGTTTATTAGCACATTTCACGATCGAAAGAAAATACATAATGGAAATGCGTATAAGTGATGCCATTAAAGCTTTGTTGCTTTAAAGTTCGATTTAAATTATTATTTCAGAGTTTAAATAATAATTGTGTGACACACACCTAAATATTATTATGTTATTAATCTAACCATAACCTAAATATTATTATGTTATTAATCTGACATTTCAAAACTTTTATGCAGATCTCATAAATTTGAATATATTCAAACGATTTGTTATAATAAAACGATATATGTAATAAATAAACTGTGGAATTTTATGCATTTAAAATTTTTATGCACTTATGGAAAATTTGAAGATACTAAAATGCGTAAAATGCTCATAATACACGAAAAAATAAAAACTGAAATATTCAATATACATAATAAGTAAATTAAATCTCTAATAGAACCTACTTCTTTAATTATCTTTATAAAAATATAAATTTGCAAAGCTAGTTGGAACAATAAAAGCAATTTCCATTTAAGATAACTGTCATTCAATTATTATTGCTTTGGCATCTGACATTTGAACATAAACATCTTATTTATTACATCTAAAAATGTTTGGGAAGATTTGATTATTACAAAGTCTTTTAATTCCTGAATATATTAAATTACGTTTTATAATATTTGTTATTATCCGTTACATTTACATGCATGATAACTAATTTAAAAAAAGGAAACGGCAAAAATAAAAACAAAATAGATATGAAATAAAACTTTTTCGTTAAAATTTTTACTTTCCGAAAGATTGAATTGGAGAATTTAATTTGAAGACACTGCTGATCAGAAATTAAGGCTTAATTGATTAGATTAGATTAATGTACTATGTAATATGGTACTACATGAAATATCAATCTTTGGAACAATTATATTTGACAACAATTTCACATTTTATACATAAACAGGTGCTTGAAATAAACGGATAAATTAAATTTGATAATTTAAATTTTGACGATAAGTTATGATGCAGAATCATTAGATTAATGTAATAGTAGAGTGCCATTTAAAGTAGAAGGAATAATTTTAGAAAATCGTACGAAGCTGTACGAAAACCATTTTTGAAAAAAAACTCAAAAACTTGCAAAAAATTTCGAAAGTTTTGTATAAAAATTGTCAGGCAATGAAAATTGCCTTTATTAAAGAGATTGATTTTAAATATAAAATTTAATATATATTTTATTGTGTTTTCAATAATTCAGAGACAAACATGTAGGATAATTGCATCGTTGATTATGCAATGTTAGTTAAAAATCAAATTATCTTTATTTAAGTATTAAGTATTAAATATAATTTCTATATTATATGTATATTATTTGTATTCCTACATTATATGATTGAATATGACTTATGGTGTTCTAAAATTTGAATACTGATTGTTTTTTTTTATGTATGTTCTCTTTCTCCTTTTTTTATATTATAAATATTATAAGAAATATTATAGTACCTTTTTTTTTACACGTCCAGGCTACAATACTCATTTGATGATTTTGAAAGTTAACATACTTGAAAATTTTAATATAATAATAAGATGAGGGAATAATTTGAAATTTTTGTTAGAAATTTATTGATTCATCCAATTTATTCGTATTGAGTATGTAACGATAACATAAACTTTTAATTTTCAAAATTACTAAATTTTTTTTATATGATTTGATATTTATGTTTTGTTTTTTTTTTATTCATGAAGTTGTGACATATTTATGATTAGAATCTTGAATAGAATATATATATAAAATATATATATAAAATATAAACAAGAATAAATAGTATTTAGAGATATTTACAACATGAATAAGAACAAGTAATTTAAACTTAGGAAGATTTAAGCTGATTAAACTATTAACAAATCAGCGAAAGAGTCAAATCAATAACAGAATAATAATTAAAGATCTTATTAAATATGGTATATCTTTTTATTTCTATATTATTGTTAGAATATTATTGTTTTAATATAAATTGTACCATGAGCCGTCTCCATTTCCCTATTTAACGAAAAATAATTTCTTTAATAATATAAATCTTTTAACTTTCTACGATTTGAATTTAAAATTGAATTACTATTTATTTTATAAAGATTCATTTTTTTTATCAAATACTGCTTACGTTTGTTCCATTTATATTTTATCTTCTATTTTTCCAGATTTCCTTCAAATTGTATGATATTTTATAATTTATCAAACATTCGCGTTCATAATTGACCACGTCACGTACATAGAAATATTCTCCATTGAAATATTTTAGTAAAATATATTTTATTAATGGAATGATTTATATTACCTCGTTAAGAATAACTCAAAGCGTCAATAAAAATATAAACGTGCATTTTTTGTTGCATATAGTATTTAGTGTTATATAGCAAACAAAATGATAGGAAATTTATTATCAACGTTGTTTATCTTGATAATAGAAGCTCATTCTTTTGGACGTTTCCGGTTGATAACTCACGGAGATTCGACTTTTTACCCGTGCGTTCATTTCAAGAAAACTCAGCCGACTCTCTATGACCTTCTCTTAATTGGACACGTTCCAGGAAATTTTATGAGAACAGAAATTGATTTTCTGTCTCCGACTGACTGAACTGAAAAAGTAGTTACCACAGAGATCATTTCCTCTCTGTGTTCCTGGTTGATGCTCTTCTGTGCGTCTTCTCTCTCTCTCTCTCTCTCTCTCTCTCGTTGGGAATGATTTTTCGAGTAAGCTGCATTTCAGCCAGGACAAACGTCCCTTCGTTTGATAAATTGTAGAGAAATCGATTTGATCTCAAAAATCAACGATAGGTAACACTTACTCAATTAATTTTACCACATCTCGAAAATTCGAGAATCTCTGATTATATATATATACATGTTCGAATAATTAACAAACTAATAATCGTTTCTTGAGCAATAGAAATAATAAACGTTATGTCGTAATTCCAGAGTTCGATGAAAATTCAGTTTGAATAAGAATCGTGTTTTCATGAGCATTGCATTTTTAAGCGTACAATAACTCGAAAATATAACATTATATCATAATGTCGTTGTTTGATAATAAAAGGAACGTATTAATTGCGATAATTAAATATAATGTAAAATACTCCTTTTTCTCAAATATAATTTCCTTGTACAAGATGTCTCATTTTCAATCCATTTACACAATTATCTTTGCAACTATTCGAATAACCATCTGATTTGTCTAGGTGGAAGCATTTCCGAGATTTCAAAGTCATTAATTTTTCATTAATTTTTTAAATGAAATCATATATTCTTTTATGCAAAAGCATGAACTTTTTTAAAATAAAATTATTATTATTTTATTAAACTATTAAATTATTAAAATATTAATCTTAATTATTATTAAATTATTAAAATTATTAATCTTTTTTTATAAAAAAAGTTATAATTTAAAAGATATTTTAACTTTAATTTTGTAAAATTATCGTATGAAAGACATGGAAGATTTTTATGTTTATACTGTCTTTGCCTTTTACGCATAGATTTTACAAAATTAAAGTTAGAATATCTTCTAAACTAATAATTTTTCAACATACATAGGTTAGTACTAGTATAGAGAAATAGAAGAAGTCGAGCTGTATTAATTAATGTATAAAAAAAATAAATGATTCCAAGTGAATGTGAACCTGAGATCTTAGAAACGTCAAAAACTTAGACAAATCTGGTAGTCATCGTAAGATATTTTCCTCGAAACAGAACAAACTTTATTTTAAACATTATTTTCGAATAGTCTCGTGTGGATAATTGTATGGATAGAATAAAATATTATTATATAAATTCGTATATTCTAATTTTCCAAGTAAATCGAATTTGAAAATTTATTTGATATGTATAAATAGATACTAATAAAATATATTTAGTACGGAATTATTCCACATACAAAGATAGACTAAAGATATAGAATAAAATTTTTTTATTTAGTCTCAAAAAAATATAGTTAGGGTGGTTAAAAATTCGCTATAGATATTTGATCAATTTTCAAATTCGATCTGACGGCGAAATCGATCTGCGGGCCTTGTGAATGAGAATGGTAAACTCGAAATAAGATAAGATTTCAATTCGTGCTTCAAAAATAATTTCATTTTAATTTCATGTATCAAAAAACAAAGAAATACAAATGACATTGGTAGCCAGTTGAGATGAAATTCAGTAAATATCATAATAAGAAATGATGAATTTAAAATATTTAAAATATTAGATCTATAAGTTCAGAAAATGTAAGAAATTATATAAAAAGCATGTCGACTCGATATTTAGCTTCTTATAATGTTACTTTTTAAAACGAGTTGATTATCTTTTCTTTTTTCTTTTTTGAACACTTTTGATCTTTGAATTTGAGATATACAACACATTTTTCAGATATATATTACATTTTACTCATACTTATATTTTTTTGCTAATTGTGTCGAACACAGCATCTAATAGCAACGAAGATCTTATATATATCATATATATGCATACATACATACATACATGTGTATATAAGAATTTATAATTTGCAAACACATGAATTACCGAATCAGAGATTTCATATTCTAGAATCTCGTTTTTTCCTCAATATCAAGTTTTGGAATTTAAAAAAAAAAAAAAAAAAAAAAAAATTGTATTCAAATTTTTGTAGGAATTTATAGGAATTTATAGGAATATTATACAAGAATATGAACAACTTTTAAATCTAAATTCACCGTTAACTTAAAAATTGAGAATAGAAGAAAGTTTGGTAAAAAATTTCGCGATCTATACATATACATACATATATATAGTATCTATACATATACGCAAATGTTTGCACGTAACAATGTTAAAAATAAACTTTAAATAAATCTGTTTGCTGTTTGTTTTTATTCTGGTTCTGAGGACAAAAACAGGCGAAATTCTCTGCTGACGTCAATGAATCGTGTTTTATAATTTTACGACTATTCTGCGAGAAAGTTTGCGGGAAATTCATTGGGACTGTTGATTTGGGTCAGAATGTTATTTTGTATCTTCTCTTTTTTTAATTTTTTTTCTTTTTTTTTATAGCATTGTTTTAACTGTACATGTTATTCTGTATTTTATTCGAATCCTTTTCACAAATTTGCATAGAAAAGTTTAGTATTATTTAACAAAAATTGTAACTGTAATATCTTATCTTTAATAATATTAATAAGAAAAAATTTATTAAAAATTTTGAATTTGTATATGAAAATATAATTAAATTATTATATATATAATATTATATATATAATAATGATAAAAAGTATAAATATAATTGATGATAAAGATGAAACTGAATAATATAAAATTCTAATTATTATTTTTGTTGAATTTTTTATAATATTTAAAAGTTAATAATTAATAAAATTAAATTCATAAATAATTCATTTTATTATAAAATTATCAATTATTATTATTACAATTAAACATAAATATATTACAAAAAAATTAAATTTTATTATTTTATTTATTAAATAATAAATAATATATAAATATATATATATATATATTTAATTTTAAAAATTAAATTAATGTTAATTCGTTGCACAATTTGCATTGCATTTGTTTTTTTTTGCATTAATTGTTTTAGTTGCATTAGTTGTTTTGCATTAGTTGTTTTCATAATAATTGCGCAACCACTTAAGGATATAACCTGAATTAATTCGTATTTATTCGATTTTGTGTACAATGATAAGCTAACTCGGTCCTATTGTACAAATTTATACGAAATCGACTGCACGACCAAATCTTTCCTTTCTGTTTTCTTGATATACATAGTTGGATTTTAATTTGTTATAAGATAATGCTTTTTATACTAACTAAAATTTTTTAAAATTCTAATCATGAAGAATAGATGATTTTCGCTAATACGTGATCACCAATATACACTGTTTCTATTGCAGCAACGAAACAAAACAAAACGGACGACTTTCCAAGAGTAAGTAAGAACAGCTCTGGGCAGTCTATTTGACATTATTTCGATGTAAGTATATAGTAACGGTCCGGCTCGAGAGAAAGTCTCGAGATGAGATCTATGTGCTCTGGTATGATAGTTTAACTCCCTCGGGAGACTTCTGTTTATTAGCGCCGACGCTCAGAAAGTTTCTTTGCTACTGAAATTGGAAAATCGTTTTCTGTCTCGTTATTGGCCCATCATGTATCTTAATATATTCTACCTGTTATGTTATACAGTTCGTTTCTTTCCAGCAAGTTAGCTCGATGGTTTTAAATAAATCTGTCTTTATATTTTCACAAGATATAGAAAAGTTAAATTGAAGTGTGAATCAGATTGGTGTATATTTTATTTTAAATAAAAATAAAAACCAGAACAATTTGAAATAACTCTCGCCTTCTTTTTTCAATTAACGTATGAAATAACAATTAATTTATTAAAAATGATTTCTTGTGGTAAACGAACAATTAACATTAATTTGTTGTAACTTTAACAATAATAATACTGTGTGACAAATTTCAACTCTTTTTCATTTTCCTAACAGTTAATGATTATTTCTGGTAGATCTCTGCACTCCTCAGTTTTTTTTCTTTCCTTACTTTCAGTTTTTGAAAGAAAAGAGAAATAAATTTTGATTCATTTTGAATCATCTCATTTTCAGTTTTAAATTCATTTCATTCAATATTTCAAATCTGCTTTGTGTTGAATGATAAAAAGACAATTCAAAGATGCAATCTCTCATAAATATAATGATATGTATTCAGTATAATTTCAATACAAAAAGCAAAATAATTCGGCGAATCGTGCAACGTCAATCGCCAATAGTTCTCCTGAAACAAATGTATGTAAATATGCATAATGTTTCAGAACTATCACATTTTGTTAACGCGTTTGGGAGATTATCTTGAGCAATAATATATATTATATACATTATATCGATTCATTTTCATATAGAGAAAGAAAATTACTATAATGATTATCGAGTTCGATTAAAAAATATGTAATTTTTTTCGCAAAGGATTTACATGAAATCGAAAAAGTACATATTTAGATGGCAAACCTAATACACGTAATGAATTGATAACAAAACTTTAAAAAATCATTAATAATAACCTTGCTATTCAGCGAATACGGAAGCTCATTCGCATACAACAGCCAAGGTGATCATTTTGTGTAAATCTGGACTAATATAAAAAATGTGTGAAATATATATTATACTATTATAAGTACAATCGTTCCCGTAATAAGTACAAATTGGAACTATCATTTAAATAACTTAAATAACAAAATGACAAAAAAATTTGAAACCTATTTGTTACGTTAATAAGGAATCCAAATTAATTTATTATACTTATTATATATTATAATTATTATACTTACTATAACTTATACACTAGTACTTCACAAAAAAAAGAAGAAAAAAAAGAAAGAAAAAGCAAAATAGTTAAGAAAAATAGGTAATTCAAAAAAGAAAGAAAAATAGTTGTGAAAGTGTGAAAAATAGCTTGAGATAAATAATTATCATTAAAAGTTGAGTAGCTTCAATGTATTTGATTATTTATTTACACTATTTTCGTTTTCATATCTTGAATCCATGATGTATATATATCGTATTTCGCTTAATATGTTCTCCCAAAGAGTTAATAGATAGAGTTAATGGACCTTTATCTAGATATGTGTGATACTCGATTGTCCGGACAGAGTAAAATTACCAGATATAATATAATTTTATCTGATGTTTCGAGTAATTTACATTTTTTGTGTAATAATAAAACAAGTTATAATTTAAAATATGTCCACTAGAGTCGTTTAGAATCGAAAAAAAAAAATATCCAAGGCTGGTAAAATTTGCTAAAAAATGTTTGTTTACCAGCAACATCTGCCAGCTCTGAAAGAGTATTTCCCACAACTGGAAATATCGTTAGTGCAAGTATAGATATTCAATTTGAAATAATTATTTCGATGTTTTATTATTTCATCGCTAAAATAAAAATTACATTATAGACATTCGAATGATATGAGCATATATATATAGTTTCAACTACATGAATCCGGATTTCTCATGAGATATCAAGGATATCCCGGTAATTTTTGTTTATCCGGATATCTCACAGATAACTTATAAATAACAGCTTTACTCCTAAACGTGTTAGCAAAAGTCTGACGGTTGAGATTTGGAATACTGGTATATGTTGGATTCTGCGACGTGATGCGAAATCATTGAGAATCACTGGCAGCATCGCACGTTTCAATGAAATATTTTACTTACAAAAGCAGATTGTTTTTCTAATTTTGTTTGATAATATCCGAATGAAAAATATCTACTGCATTATATCACGCGCTGTCGAATTTCCCAGCAGACTCTTAGTTTTTGAAATAAACTATAATATATCCGACAAGGTTGAAAAAAAATAAAATCCCTAAATCACTTTAATATCGAGATTTTTTATAAAATTATTTCCCGTAAACGGAAATTATCTATTTTTTAGCAATCAAGCATAAATATAAATCCTTTTTGTCAATAATTGAGAAAAATTTGTTAAAAATGACTGACAGGCAGTATAATTTAACGAATCAAGTTAAACTTATTTTATTCACTAGTATTTCTATTCCCATTACTGTCGCATTATTTACGTGCACAATTTCTACACACAATTTTTCTTTCTTGTAATAGAATTAAAATTATTCAACTTTCTTGAAACTATCTGATGAGTTGATTACATAGAAATCATAACAAACAAAAGAGCAAGATCGAAATAATTATATTGGTTGGTTTCGAATTTCTGACCTGATTGATTTATTCGTTTTCTATCTACGTATTGCTTTGTACGCGTTAAAAAAATAATGTTCTTCTTATTCGAATCAAAATCATTCATTGTTCTTCAATGAATTTTCGATGTTATTTCTTCAAATTACTATCCTATACAGCGTTTTTCCTTTTGTTTTGTATTTTAATTAGTCTACGATGATGCACATTTGAAAGATGAAAATAGTAAAGAGAAAGCAGGAATATAGCCAATTCTATTTGAATCATGCGTATTCGTCTGAAATGTTTTAGAATAAAATCTAAATGTTCTAGTGCAAACATTATAAAATATGGACATTTTTAATGATGTTAGTAATATTCTAATTAGGTATTTGTTTCAGAGTATATTAGATATATTAGTATATTAGGTATAGTTTTATGTTTAATTATGCAAACTGATTTTCAGTAGAGTTCACAATAAAATTATAATACGTATAAATAACAAAGAAGACCAAAGAAATTTTACAGTAATAGATAAAATTTTCATCTTCAGATTGTATAAAATTTAAAAAGTAAACATAAATTATTGTAAAATATATTCTATTAATATATTTAACTAAAAGAATATTAGATTGTTACTTTGTTCTTAAATAGAAATGTGAAAATTAAATTACTTAGGACTTTTGTAATAAATGTTTTATAAGTGATGGTTTTTTTTGTATTTAATATAGGATTTTTATTTTGAAATAAGAAATAGGCTTTACTGTAATAGTAATTGTAAATTTGAAAAATATATTTCATTTATACTATATTGTTTTTATTATTGTCTAGATGATAATTTAAAAAAATTTTAATTATGATTAATTTAAATTATTATTGTATAAATAAACATAATTTAATTTAAAATTATAATTAATAATTTTATAATCTTAAAACATTTTGAAATTTATGGTAATTAAAGTTTTAAAACTTTGTAATAAGCTTAAAAACCTACATATTTAATTTTTTGTTGGATTATTACTTTTCTTTTATTTTTTATAAAAACTACAATTATTTATTATTATTTTCTGATTTTTGTCAGTCATGACTTTGTTTTCAAAAATTGTTTACATGGCTGTTTTTCAGTGAAAATAATTATCTTGCATTTGATATTTTCGTTCCGTTAATAATTTCATCGAGATCACATTAATAATAGTCGGGAAAAAATCAATACAACGCATACGTAATAAAGTGTCTAACACAGAATTTCTACATTTAGTTCAAATTAAGAAAATCACGTATAGTAAATGATTCGGAAACCGTTTGTTGAGAAGTTTGATCAAGTTAATAATCAAAATGTACAATGGGCAAGTTGTAAATTAGATTATTTATTTATGAATTAAATTTAATATTAATACATTCTAATACCTATTAATACATTCTAATGGTTAAGTTGGTGCATATGAAGTATCGTTCCTCGGAGTTTGAACTGAACGGGTTTACTATCTAGTAAATTTTGTACTATCGTCAGTTATTAACAATATTTATTTTTAATAGTTATTAACAACAATAGGAATCTTGTGGGAAAATGCATTATGGGAAATTTGATGTTGCAAACTTTAACGAAAATATACAGATGAACCCAAAATATAATACTCATTGTAAAATTTAAAATTGAAGATTTCGTTTTATCACAATTATATTTATAAAAATACCCCGAATTTGCATAGTACTCCGTAATCTTTTTATACTCCGTAAATATCGGTCTACTAGTGTCTTTATTATAGTTTATTATATTATAATAAAACGAACGAAAATTAAGATATATTAATTATGCTTTCATAATTATTGCTTAAGGAAATTGAATATTATTCGATGTGTTTTATGGTATAAATTTTTATCGACATTTTTGTTATTTAATAAAGTTGTTGTATACTTTTTAAATCACAAAAAAAGTAAAGGTTAATAATATAATTTACATGTGATAAATGTTGTACAGAAAATAAAACAGAAATTAAATTTATTACCTGCTTATTAACCTCTTGCACTGGAATGACGTGCTACGCACGTCGAGAATTTTTTCTTCCAAAATTGTAATACTTTCTCAGTTTTAAGTATATTTAAATGTAATCCAGGCAAAACAAATGATACGTTTATTATTTCTCAATAATTTCTATCCAGTGATATCATACGGTTTGGTCATTCGTTATGGTCCGCAATCAGTTATCAGCGCAAGTGGTTAAGGTAATATAAAATTAAAAAAAAATTATATACTTAATGAATTTCCTTCTTCCTAGTTTGATTTTATTGATATGTACATGTATTTGTTCGAAAATAGAAGTCGCTAAACTCAGTTAATGGTTCATGGTACTTCTAATCACTTTTTATCTGTAATGTAATGCATAATTATTAATATTATTTTTGCTGTTCTTATCGTTTCTTAAAACTATAGAGCTATTACAGAGCCTCGTATGTATGTACATATATGTATACTTATCTTATATATATATATATACTTATCTTGTCATTTGAAATTGCTCGCGATGTGGCTAGCAATCACGATCATGACGAGCCAGCGATTGTCTGTTTTTTGACGAGATTAAATGTGCCCCGCAATTCGAATTCATTTCGAAACGCTATAATAACAGTAGCAATAGTTCTAAATATCGAAGCCACGATTGCCTCGCAGTAATTGCTAGTTTATCCTGTCTGTCGCTTATTTGTTTTTGAAGTATCATATACTACTTGTTTCGTATTTATATTTTACTTTAAACACGGAGCAATTCGATCAAAAGAGTTGTAGTTGAAACAGCCTCGCTGTAGTGTTTGTACATAATTTTAGAAAATCTTGTAAGGAAAATCACATTTTACAATTGGCGACGGTAAGACGTCTGTGGCGGAGATTGAGCACCATTTGTGATCCACCGCAAGAGTCAGAGAGGAGGGGGGAAAAAAAGTAGAATGAAGTGGAGGGAGGTTTCACCTAACAGTTAGCCGGCCCTGATGCTGGACTTCTTCGACCGCTGATGTTCACACACGTAGCTTGAGCCTGATTGTAAGTTGCACGTGCGCTTGCGCACGTCTCAGGCCTCATTTTCAATCGCGAGATCACATCGGTTGAGCTCAAAATCTTATTCTTTTTTAACCGCATTTTTTATTCTCTATTTAATTTTTTTTTCTTTTATTTATTTTCATTGATCGATCGGAGCAGCGAGCAAATCGATTTTTTGGCACGTAAAATAACAGAAAATAGCAGAAAATTCACCTACTTACATGAAAGTATAGGTTTTTATGGATGGTTTATTTGTTGTTTTCTTTTAGAATAAGCTTATCGAATTCTATTAATACTTTATTTTGATCTACATTGCTTCGTCAAGGTTTATCTCTCTCTTTAATCGTTGTTATTTTGCTTTGTGAAATCAATAGTTTCGTAGATGCGGCTGAAAACCAGTTTCTGCTATATAGTTTTAACAACAGAGGATTTTATGTCATGATATCATTGTTTTAAATTATCGTTCTTTTTGAAATATAAAATAAAAAATCTTTTGAAAGATAAATTCATTCGGAAAGATTTTTGAAAAAAAACGAACTATACATCTTGATGGATATTACTTAATTTATTTATAATTTTTCAGCGTATACACGTAACTTCAAAAACATTTTCAAAGAATTTTTTTTAAAAGAATATTTTTTAAAATTCCAAATTAGTAAATCGATGTTTGTAAAAAATGTCATCAAATGATTATTTATTTGAAACTATCATCACTTCATAGACATAAAAATACAAGGTGAAACAACAATAATTATAAATGTTTTTGTTATTTTTAGAGATATGAAAAAACTGTTAACGAAATTTCAATACAGAAGAGGTATTAATACAGCAGTAATAACTTTTAACTAGCTGGAAGAATTTGACAGATTCAAAATTACTTTTGATATCTAAATGCAATCATATGTTTTTTCACGCATTAATCTATACAGCCTGACAGTCTCTATAGAAATGTATTAACCCATATATATCGGTAAATGACTAGTTTAGGAAATATTCTAACTT
The DNA here is from genome assembly GCF_011392965.1 of Frieseomelitta varia. Taxonomy (NCBI): domain Eukaryota; kingdom Metazoa; phylum Arthropoda; class Insecta; order Hymenoptera; family Apidae; genus Frieseomelitta; species Frieseomelitta varia. The sequence continues at coordinate 454,769 of NW_025110004.1, read as the reverse complement.
TAATTTTGCAAAATTTAGGAACGAGAAGCAGTATTCATGTGTTCTTCATGAATACTGTCCTTCATACATAAATTTGTGATTGATTTAAATTTTTTTATGAAATTAAAAATATCGACTGAATTAAACGAATAATTTTTCGACATGTATATGCAGGCTAATATTTTTTTAAAGAGAATGTCGAACTGCGTCGATTAATGAATCAAACAGTTACCGATTTAAAAACTTGAAATATCTAAAATCTCTCCACCTAAAAAAAAAATTATTATTTCTACGTTTTATATCCGGCTCTGTATTGAATAACTTTTAGTAATAAGTTACTACTTCAACTTCTTTGTGTAAGTACATATATTTTTCAAAGTCTCCTATTGGTCGACGCATTTTTGCTTTCGCCTCTAATTTCTATTGCCAAATGCTTACCGATCCGCGATTCGAGTTGAGCACCAACGCAAGCGTCGAAAGAAAAGTAGGATGGATCTACAAAACAGTTAGATGGCCCTGATGTTAGTAAATCGTCAAAGCCTTCAACATCTCCTTTCGCCTTGATATATATATGTACATATGTATGTATATACTACAGTCATTCTCTTATCTAATATTGTACACTCCCGTATCGTATTTTTATAGCTTCCTTTCTAGTTCTCCTTTATTATTCATATAAAAATCAATCTTAAATTCGTATAATCGTATTCGTTTATAATTTTTTATTAATTCAATATATATTTTATTAATTTAATATATATTTGTATAACTTTTTATTAATTTAATACATATCGATGACGTATTGAAATAAATATGGAATAAAATGTTTATCTAGCTAGATATTATATCCAGTAGAAATTCTGTAGAATGGAAAGTGCTAATCAATAAAGATAAAGAGTTTGACGAATTTGTACAAGAATTGATAATAATTATTAGAGTGTGATGAAACTTTTACTTTTATTTGTATTGTCTTGTGAATAATTTTTGCTACAACGTTAAAACTGAACTAAATGAAACTGTAATTTTTATTTCTTAAAATGTTATGTTGTAATCCATAATTTATCGAATTACTAACTTACTGTAAATGTAACATTTTTTAACATGCATTCGTATCAAATTCCTTAAAATTTAACTACTTTATTTAACTTTATTTAACTTTCCTTAAAATCACCACATATTTGTAATGTAATGTAATATCAGAACTATCGTTGTTCAATGTTTAAATACATATACAGGCTCAAGGGTATAACATATTAATGGTGAAAAATTGCTAATAATTTAAATTGATAGAACTTCATAGAAAAAGGTTTATATCACGATCTACTTGATCTCATTTCAAAGCGTAAAACCTCTATTTTAATAGACCTGAACTCGTTTTCTTCGAAGATAATTTTACATCGTGTAGAAAGTGGGAAAATGAGGATATCTTTTTTCAAAAATTGTAAAAATTAAAATATCTATAAAAACATTAAATTAAATTTTTCATGACTAGATTTACCATAACCTCGAAAATTGAAATCTGCTTTTTATAACGACTTATTATAAAGTGCTATACGATTCTACGGTTTACACTTTTATTGTACTTTAAACATTAATGATGATGAAATGTTAAGATTTTTATTGTTTAATGCTAATATTAAAAGTTCAATAAAATAGTGAAAAGAAATTATACAGCAAATTTTAAAGGATCTCTTTAAAGGAGAAACATCAATCTTCAAAATGATGGATCTAGTCACAAAAAATTTTTTTAATGTTTTTACAATTTTCAAGCAAAAAGTACCATTACCTTCCTATGATATAAAATCATTTTTAAAAATAACGAATTCAGGACTACGCTATAAAGTGAGATTAAATGGATCGTTCTATGATTCTTTTTACAATTTGAATCAATAACAATTTTTTATCATTATTAATTCAATTATGCTTTGAACTCACCTAATCAATTGGTATCATTTCAAAAAGCTATCCATTTTGTTACTGTTTCATCTATTTAATAAATGAATGAAATAATTGCGAATAATGTGAACAAAATATTAGCATATTATTATATGAAATTCTAAATTAATATAACAATTCTTATTAATAATAATTATCCGATTCCTTTACAACTATGATCATTTTTGCATGTTATATTACTATGTAAAATTCTAAGGAATAAAACAGAAATGATTATAGTTGTTGTAAAGGAATCGGATATTGCAAAGTTAGTCTGCATGGTGATGCACGTTAGTGCCAGGAAAGGAGTAGATTAGATTGTTTAGATGTGCCCGACCGGTTCGAGAGATCGAGATTTTCTCGTTTTCTCCAGATTGTCGATCTCTGGCCTATCGCTGCTACTCCACCTTCGTGCCTCTTGACATGTTTAGATGCACGCACAGGTAGATCTTCTGAGACACAGCAACAAACTCGTGGGCCTAATTATTGCTTGAATCTAACAGATTTTTATTTTAAAACTTTATTTTAAAACTCTCTCGAACGGACCACTGAAGTTGCGTGAAAAGTTTTGGCTGTCTTTGCCTCTAAATAATATATATATAATACACACATACTATATATATATAATATGTATTATGTAGAGATAAATATTTTTTAATTGACGTTCATAAACAAAATTTTACAAATTTTATTCAAATTTGTATAATTCGAATTTATACTGTATATACATACAATTTATACTGTATATACATACATACTGACTTTATAAAAAAATATGTTAATTTGAGAATAATATTTACGAATATTTGTAAATACAAGATATTTCATATCTTATTTCCTTATTTCCTATATATATATAAAATGTACAAAATATCTCGCGAATTGTGGATAACCAACTGGGGAATGATTCTACATGCAAAAATGATTCCGAAAGAAAGAGTAAAAGTTTTTGAGATTTAATTGTAAGAATTTATTTTCAAGAAATTTAAATTTGAAAACTTGATACATTTTCAAATTTAATTTTTTTTAAAAACAAAACGATTTGAAAAAAGATTGCATTCTACACGTTCGATTTATTTTCACTATTCATTGTTGATCCTGACCAATCCACAATTCAAAATTTAATTATAATTGTTTAATTTTCAAACCTTGGAAACGAAGTCTAAAAAATAAAGTTTTTTCCTCGATTTATTTTTGCAGATAGAATTACCCTCCAGTTGGTTCTCTACATTTGTCAGACACTCTACAATTTACCTTCATATCAATTAATATTGATATTAATATTAATATAATTTAAAATTAATCTTAATAATTTATAGAAATAGAGAAAATCTGAAAGATCATATTATTTCAATTTATGAAATAATATTTTATAAAATATTTTATTTCAACTTGAGTTTTAAAATAAAAAAATTCGGCAATTTTTTCTATTTGGTAATAACGAATCGAAAAATATTTATTTTGTGGGACATAAAATTGGAAAACTGACATCTCCGAACGATAATATTTTACTACGGCGCGTGAAACTATTCTATTGTTGCGTTGTTATTTTTACGAGGTTATCCATTGTAAAGACACCGAAAAAGGAAGGAAAAGAGGCTGTGAAAGAGACAAAAGAAGGAAAAAAAGAAATTACTAGAAGAAATAGAAATAAAGAGCTAGACTTATAGCAACTGCGAGGAAATTGTCTTTCTTGGCAAGATGCTTTTCTTCGACAAACCTGTCGGCAGCTTGCCAGCGCAGCGTGTGGAATCCCGCATGCGAAACGTTTGTCCCCTAACCAGATAAAAAGGTGCACGCTTTTACGTGCGTTTTTATACGCGGAACGTTTCGTGTCTTTTTTTTTTTTTTTACAATCGAGATACCTGTTTTTACGATGAAAATTCATTTCTATTTCAATATATAATGAGCAGCGCTTTTTTGTATTAAATATCCACTTTACAATACTTGATAGTACATTATAAATATTCAAAACTTTAATTTGTTCAGTTGTAGTATCGAGAAAGTTTGTTTTATGAATTACAATTGATTTCAATTGGATACAGTATATTTAATATTTATATGTTTGTAAGAAAATATTTATATAGAATATGTTGGAATAATATATATATATAAGCAAACAAGGTATGACTTCTCACAAAAAAATAAAGGATATGGAATAAAATATTTTTATTTGAGGCATTGTTTCCGAAAAAACCTTTAAAGATTTATCAAATATACTTGAATTTAACTAATTCTAAACATAGTAGAATAATTAACAAGACGTTATTTTATGTACAAAGATTTATCAGATTATCAAGATTTATCAAATATACTTGAATTTAGCTAATTCTAGACATAGTAGAATAATTAACAAGACGTTATCTTATGTACAAAAATAAGTAAAAGATGTAAAATAAAATTTTTTCGTTTAATGTTTTATTTTCGAGGAAATTGTCTTGGTACTTGATAAATTTTCAAACTCGATTATCTCTATAACAAAGCATCTTATACAAAAATTTTATTCTAAATCTTTTACTTATTTTCAAATGTAAAATAATTCCTTGTTAATTATTTTGTTCTGTCGTGTCCAGAATTAACTAATTTCAAGTCTATTTGATAAATTTTTAAGCTCGATTTCTTTCGAAAATGAAACCTCAAGTCAAAAAATTTTCTTCTATATTTTTTTTTTATCTTTTTTATGAGAAATTATCCTTTACCGGCTTATACATGTTATTCCGACACACGTTGTATATTTATGAGAAAACTGTAATTCGATTCTTCTGATTAAATATTCAAATTATTATATAACATATCAGTATGTTTTATTCAACGTAATTTTATTGTAGCTAACTCTTTATAACTCCATTACACTATATATACTGTATACTATAATTATAACTCTACTATATTATAACTGTGGACTTGAAAACAAGGGATTAAATAAATTGATTTATATAGAACATATGTAAGTATTTAAATTTTAAATTTAAATATAGAAAAATACATGTATAAATTAATAACAAATTAGTATGCCGTCATCTTTTTATGGATTCGATAAATTATATACATTTATTAAAGAACTCACGAATTAATATATATGAAAATTGGATATTATAGAACTTTGTATCTACGAGGAATCTTGTTGTTGAAAATTAGTTTAAGAACAATATAATAAACAATGTGACAAATTATATCTTGTTATTATGTTTTAGTATATTGTCATAATAATAACAAAAAATATAATAATTATTGATTCTTCTATTTGTGTTAATTTAATAGTTTTATGGTGTAAATTAATTGTATATTAACCAATTTTATTTCTATAAACGCAAAAGATGAGCAAATATTGTATTTTTGAGCGTATATATAGTTCGTCTGTTTCGTATCTTTTGTGATTCATTCGTATCTTTTCGAAATGTAGATGCTTTATATTTAAGAGCAATTCGCGTATATATAATATTTATTTAATAAAAAATGACTGGTAAAGTAATATTTTTGGAGCGAGTTCTGCTAGTTTAACTTACCGTATACGAGGTTGAAGCAGCGCTATTGATTTTAGAGAACCAAGCCTGCTAGCTTATACATGGTAATTTCTCCTTTCCCCTTCGTCAAGTTTTCGAGAAGGGTCACTCTATAATTTGAATATACGGCAGCCCTTTATGCTTCTACTGGCGAATTTCGAGTTTGCTATATTTAATCGATCATACGGTTCGTTTTGCTTTGGGGTTGCAAGCATTCCATTTGTTTCCAGCGTCACGATACTATTCTGATTCAAAATATCTCGACAATTGTTTCACTTCTTTTACAAAACATTAGAAAAAATGTCCTATTGTTTTCGACATGTACATACTTAGGTATTATACAAGTAGAACTGCATTATTAATTTAAAACTATCTTAATTTAGATAATTAAGAAATATCCTTTTATTAAAAGTTAAAATATTTGAGTATTTACTTATTTTTGGCAGAATGTAATTGAATTACGAAATTACATTTTGATTTTATTGTCACACTTTTGTGGAATCGCGATTCGCGATATGATAAAATTGATTTTCAAAACCTAACATATGGAAATAAGATTGACATTTATAAATATGAATTATGGCGAAACTGTTTTGTTAGTTGAAAATTTTTAAGTTAAATATTCAATAGAAAGGATTATAAAAAATGTATTACTCCTATTATAATAAATTTTACTGTAATAAATGTACATTTTTGTTTATTGTTTTTATCTCGTTTATTTGTTTAAAAAGAATTAAAAGACACATGAATACTTGTGCATGTAATACTAGATGTACATACGTATTAATTGATGTGTTAAAATTATTTCATATGGAAGTTCCGCTATTATGTGAAATATCCAATGACATTACATTTATTCGCAAGATATACATATTGTATAAAGTATTGAATGCGATAAACAGAAAGTGACATACATAATTAATTATGATAACAAACTTTGAAATTTTTGTTATAAAATACTTCCTACAGGATACAATAACAGATTTTTCTCATGAGATATAATAATATCTATTTATTCAAATGTTTGTAAAACATTTATTATATTTCATATTTCCAAATTTTTAATCATTATGTCTCTGCAATTGCCACTTTGTATTCACTTGATCGTGCAAGTTAATTTCAATTATTTTTTTATCAATAATTAAACATGCAAATAAATCAGTAATAAATAAAAAAATTGATAAATTAATAACTAATATATAATTAATAATTAATTGATAACATAATAACCAATGATAATTAATAACTAATTAATAACATATTTAAAATCAGCTCTATCATTTATTTACAATAAATGAATTTTTCGTATTATTAATTTTCTTCATTGTTTTAAGAATGAAAAATGAAAAATGAAAATACAAAATATTTTTTTTTATTGCTACGAAATATTTTCAAATTCTAATTTTCAAAAAGTTTTAATGAATAATTTACATACATTATTTAAGAAAATAGTCTTTATAGAGCAGTTTCGGCATAATATGAGTTCTATTATAAAATAAAGATTTTATAATAGAACTTATATTACATAGATGATATTTTGTATTTGGTTTATGAGCTTGTATTTTCGTATGTTTGCGCGCGCACATGTGTGTTTTCGAATAAGAAAGCAACAGTTCAAAAACATTCCATTAAGAAACTTTTGAATATTTTTATTTTGAAACATGTATAGAATGGAAATATAGAAAGTAGTAAAATTGAGTTAATTATAATCGTTCTCTTATTCTTTTTTTCATCCTTTCTTTGTCGTACTAAGTAAACTGATATTGATTTCTTCTTCACTCTATTTAATTGTCAATTCTACGATTCTCTTTTTTATTCTACGTAATTAAAATGGATTGATATATTTTCTAAAATCTAAACTTATTTAAAACCTGTTCAAAATCTTTAGTGATTTTTCAATTTCCAACGAATATACAAGATTATGAAAAACAGTGTTTAATATTACTGATGAAAAAATTTTCTTCTTTTGTCAAAATTTCCTCTATATTAGAACAAAATTGGTTTAGTTTTTGTACAGAAACCTGTAAATAACATGTTCTTTAAGGACAAACCACCATCCTATTTTTAAATCGACTCTACGGCTGTCGTGTTTTTATGGAAGTTTGCCAAGCTACAAAGATGCTGTAGTCGAGACCTCGATAACTGTAGGTTCAGACGGAACGGGAAACAGTTCTTGGTAAACACTTTAACGATAAAGCTACGAATCCACCAGTCTCTCCAAGATGTTCGCAAACATTAGTGGGCATTTATAGAATGTCGGTAACATTCATAAAACTATCGCTTTCTCAGTTATCGCATTTTAAGAACTCAGTTTCAAAAAGTTACAAGTATTATATTTTATTAAAAAATATGACAATAAAGAAAAGAAGAAATAAAAAGTCTTTAATATCTAAATTTAAAAAATCTAACAAATCTTCATAATAAATACGGAAAAATAAAAAGACGATAGAAAATAAACTTAAACTTTTTATTTAAAAATTTAATTAAAAAGTAATTAAAAGAAACACTATCCTAAATATCCATTCCTAAATAGTAAGTTAGTGAAATTGCGATGTCAGTTCTCTATTCTGTTGAATTAATACTAACACTAATAATTAAGAATAAATTCTCTTCTATAACAATAACAAGTTCTGTAAAAAAGCAAGAGTTTGATAAGCTAACTTTTGGTCTCATTCTCAATGTGTATTAACGAAATGACAAATACGTAGGTATTTTTTAATTCATTATTAGTTTTCATATTCATTTTTGATATCATATCTGATATATTTATCATATATTCATCATATATGTAATTCATCTATATCTATCAAATCTATATCTATTAAAAACATATATATATTTTAATTAAATATATATATATATATATATATATATATACACATTATTTTATATACTATTATATATATTGTAATAAGATAGTACCATTATATATATATAATATATTATATATTATATTATATATATACCATTATATATATATAATAGTATTATATATATATATATATATAATAGTATTATATATATAATATATAATAGGATATATTTATAATCTTTTTGTTTTTAACAGTATAGATTCCAATCATGCTCAAAATAATTTTATATTAATGCTACGCCATATTTAGTTGGCTTTATTTATCTGAAAATTGCTTACATGTATAGTCAGCTATTGTTAACAAATAAATTTTGTTCGACGATTTTATAATGAAATCTGTTATAATAGAAGTAAAATATTATTTTAAATTATTGTAACAGAGATTTGATTAATCGCGTTCAATCTTTATACTTCTACTCTATTTATACATTTCATTTACTCTATTACTACAAATGTATCAGTGTGACAATTTTCATTCACTTTAGCATCACATCTTAAATGACATTTAATTACCTGTAATATGTAATAATTAAGTATATTAATTAACAATGTTACATATATAACAATCAATACTGATTGATATTACAATGTATAATTATCTTATTCTACAAAATTTATTGCATAAATGTATACTAAATGTAAGGTCTTATATTAGTACTAACGCTATTTTGATAATACATTGCAATTTTTAATTCTTTCATTTTATTTCAATCATCAACGAATTAAAAGATATGTTATTTCCTTGATTTCCTTCATTATTATTTCCGTGGTTGTTTCTAATATTTATCAGACTACCAGCATATATACTATAAAATATATTAACCATGTTCGCGAACATGTGCGAGCTTACTACTCATGTGTGTTACGTTAATCTACCAGTATTTTCTGAGTCACTTCCACATGAGATAAAGATGCGGTTTTATAGCAAAAAAAAGCAGTACTTATATCTTTCTATTAGACCGTGCAGTTGAGTATTATACTTATGTGTGATGTTCTTATTTTATTTACCGGAATACAAATATAACACTATTAATTATAAGAGATAATTAAAAGATGAATACCACATTATGATGATAATGATCATTTACTACCTTTTTATGCATATTTGACAAAATGAATTATGATAATTGATTTAAACTTCTGAAGAATAAATAAGGTGTAAAAAGAAGAAGAAATGTTTTTGCAATAAATTTAATTTAATGTTTAAAGAATGTTTATTCTCTCTTATAAATTTAATTGAATTATTATCTGTAATTAATCAAGATATATAAGAAGAAAGAGAAAGATAATTTTTTCTGGTAATCGTTTTTTTTTGTTTTTGTTTTAATTGTATACTGACAGACTTCTGAAAGAAAATAAGAAATTTTCATTTTTATTCTCGATATAGATAATGTCATTCTTTTATAATACATACTAAAATAATATTTTATTACATTTACATTTTATTTGATTTGCTAATTACAATGCATAAATAACTAATAAGAATTACTAAACAAAAATCGCTAATTAAGAGTAAAGTAGGAAAGTGGGAGTATTTCTTGTTTTGTGGAGGGTGAATGATTTCTAACTTAAGTCAATTTTTAACATTTGACGAATAATTAATCTTTGCTTTGTAAGTCAACAATTTCATTGCCTTAAATGACACGTATAACAGCATATGTGCGATATATACATGTTGTGAAATTATTAAAAATGGATGTTCTGTATTTTTCCTTCTATCGTGTAATTCATCAAGATCATGCTTTTAAAATCCTTCAGAAAGCAACTGGAGACATATAAACATAGCTGAATACATGCAAGTAAAAGCTAGTGAAATAAAATCTATGCATATCATTTTTACGAAGAAGAGGCTGCCCTAGTGTTAAGTTACATGGTAGATGTAAAATCATCTAATTTGGACAGAAAGCTAACATAGAAAAAGCACATAAAAAGAAAGAACTGGATCTTAAGCTACACAAAATGTACTGGTTTCTACGCAACTAACTATTTATAAAATTATCTTAAAGCCAATGTTGACTTGTGGAGTAGAGTTATGGAGAATTACTAGTAATCCAAACTTGAAAATATTAAAAAAATTCCAATCCAAAGCACTTACAATTAGATTAATGCTTAACGCTATCTAGTGCATCACAAATGCGGCTATTCATAGAAATCTAAAATTACTAACAATTAAAAAAGAGATCAAGCAGTTTCAATACGAATCCAATGACTTACAATGTCTTGTACTATTTCTTCCAGTTAGTCCTAAATTAAGAATGATGAAATGAGCGTATCGTGCATCAGGTTGCGTCGCGTCTGCATAGGACGACAGCGTCGAAAGTCACGTGAACTAACGCAAACTTCATCGTTCTTAATTAGAAAAAACGGTACAACATTGTAGATCATTGGATTCGTATTGAAACCAGCTGTCGTAATATGAATAAGAAAATGTATGGTCTGTTTTAAAAATATCGAGTTGACCTTGAAATATCTCCCACCATTATATGAATGAAAAAATTGTTAATACTACATAAAACACCTTTTTATACTGAACAGCATTTGTATAAATATTTTTTTTAGTAGCTTTAACCCATTCCGAGATATTTCACTGTACTCAGTTGGACGAAACACCCTGTTTCTTTATTTCACGCAGAAGCAGTTTTTCTTCCCGTGGTGTTAATTTTTTTGGACGGCCAGCCCTTTGTTCATTTGCAATATTTCCGTTCGTATTATACTTTTTTATTATATAATGCATTGTTGATTTGCTTCTGCTTAGAAGAGAAGCAATTTCTTTATATGATTTACCTTCTTCGTGCAATTTAATTTATAATTTCTCGTTCGGGTTTACTTGTCTCTGATGTTTTACCACTCATTATTTTGAATTACAGGTTAACGTTTAACTTTCGGTTCCGTTTGCTCTCAAATACACTGAAGATCTTTTGTTTACATTTAGACCTCGCGACAGTCTTGTGTTTACAATGTATAGTGTTTATAATTCAGCGTTCGAATACTTTTGTTACGCCTTATATGTACTTACTCGTGAACAATGTTATGTAATTTGTTTACTTATTGTTTAATTTTTCTCTAACTTTGCATATATTTAATAGTATAATAACAATTTGTTTCAATAAATTGCAATTTATTATACAATTTTTGTATAATCAATTATTTTCTATCATGCCGTTCGAATACTTTCATTGCTCACTGTACATATATATAAAATGTATGTGTATAGTACACGGATAATGTGAAATATACGATTTTGCGTCTTCTTTGGTCTTTATTATAAGGGCTTATTCCATTTTTTCTATTCTGCTCAAATGTTTCTACCTAGTTGGTTATACACGTAGGCAGTATTATATACACTGCTCACAAAAATTAGGGGATATTTCAAAATGAATATGAAGCGATAAAAAAAAGAAGTATTTGACTTTTTCTCGTACTTGATATCTGCTATTTGTTTTTTGTAATTTAATGGTTTTATGATAAATTTGTTTTTATAATTATACATTGTTTAGACATACCTTTAACGAAAAATACTATGAACAGTAAATTTCTAAGAATTTATTGATTTTAGTTAGGTGCCTATACATCGAGTAGGAGATAGTAGTGAATATTAATGAATAAACAATCGTTCTGATCCTAATCAAGAAATTCAGAATCATAAAGTTCCTAGCGATGATAGTTGGTGTATGTATGAAATGTTACCAATTCCTTAGTAAGAAATGTATCAACACAATCATGTCATTCGCCGAGTTAACTTTGAATGATTAATTCAAAGTGGGTTAATCCCGAAATGATGAACTAATCCGTGAGTATTCAAGATGAAAATGCGATCAAAACAAATGTCGCGGCTACAACTCCCATGTCAGTGTGTTTAATATTGACTGTTCGTCAAAGATTCTTTCTTTAGAACGGCTATAATTTGTAATACAGTTAACTGCGGTTGGACTCTAAAAACGATTCTTAGATCTGCACCGATCGAAATACGAAGCGATTCTAGAGTGAGTCGTACTCTAGATCGTACTCTAGAACGTCTCGCAGCGATTCTCACAGGTTCGTACTTGTTGAACTTTAAAGCGACTCGTTCTCTACACGACTGTAGCGATTCGTATCTTTTGACGTCACAAGTGATTCTCATTACACAAAGTAACGGACACAGCGATTCTTAAGAGATTTATACTCGTTGAATTCTCAAGTGATTTTAAACTTGCTGAATCCGATCGAAAGTATGCACATTGATTGAGTCTTTTCAACACAGAAATTATTAGATCCTCACTCACATTCTTTTTTTGCACTCTAAATGCGCTTTAGTGAGATCAAATTCCGAAAACAAAACAATAAAGTTACAAAATTTCCTTCGGGTAACCTTTGACTAATTATACGATTTATGTTACTCGACGCTAATATTTTTTCGAAGAGAACGAAATTATGACATCCTAGGCCATTAACAGCGAATATATCATCGAAAGTGCCGATAATGATAAATATAACTTCCAATTTGACTGATGTTCGAACTTGGACAAAATAATAGAAAAAATAATAAGGAATCAAAATAATTAAAGTTTGAAGAATCTATAAAAGTTCTATAAAAAATTTTATAAAAATTCAATTCGACTAAATCCTTTAAAGAGAAGGATTAGATTTAGTGTTCGTCATTACACTTTTATGGTCTTTATGGTTCTTTGTGGAAAATTATTGTACCGGTTATAATAGGGAAAGAAAGTTTATTTGACAAATATCATTCATTTCTGTTATATATTTCGCTCCTTTTACTCTTCTTTTGATTCAGTCATAAATTATCGTAAATTTTTTTTTTTATATAGATATAGATTGTGTAATACCCTATATTTTTTTGCGTACTTTAATGTTTTTTAAATGAAAATTTATATTCTGAATTCTTCTTAAAAAAAAATTCTGTTTATTTATTAGAGTACTTCTCTTTATTTGTTAGAAATTGTTCACACATTGATCATTTAGCCTATTTTTCACTTAATCTCATGCTAGAAATAACTATTAATTCATCCGTCCCTCGGTTTCCCCCACTTAATTTGTTCCAAATTGACGTAATTATAAAAAATTAATATTTGCAATATTAAAAAATAAAAAAATAAATAATTAAGTTTACAAATTTTGTTGACAATAAATAAATTACATTTTCATACTCAATTGCGTGTAAGACAAATCCTGCTCTAATATATAAGTCACTTATAAATCAATTTTATATTGTGATCTTATTTTTTGTAATTTTATTATCATTTATCTTGGATTTGTTACAATTGTAAATAACTGTTCCAAAATTATAAATACTTATGAGCATTTTCAAAGTGTATCATTAATTTTTCGAATATTTTTCTAAAATCTTCATTATGAAAAGAATTAATTTAATTTAATTATTTATTAAAAAGCTTGTATTACGTAACGTCATGATATTACAGTGACACAATGGAACACCATTAATAGTAGTAGTGGCAAAACAAATTAATGTGTTTGAGATTATTCTGAAATTTAAAGGGCTCAAATAGAAGGTTGTAATATATTATTCATTAGGAAGTTTACCAATAATATATGTTATTATATATTAATTTATTATATTAAAATTAATCCGAAATAAATATTGTTGTTTAAATTGTGGTAGTTCATCTATTGAATTAGTAAAATTTTTATGTATTTTGTTTAAAACGACGAAATAATACAACTTGCATAAGTAAAATATTTCAAGAAATATAAACCAGTTTGAATCCAGTGGTAATAACGTAATTATGATTGTAATAACAGTAATAATTAAATAATAAAATTATTTCCTCTATTGCGTTTTAAATTATTCTATCAAATTATTATTATTTTTATTACATATTATTACTATATTAAAATTCCTAATAAAAAAGATGAAGAAATCACATTGCGTTTATATATGATTTTTAATTTACTATAATTCTTTAATTCTTTACATTATATTTCTTCTATTTTTTCTATAAATATAAGTATATGTATCTATTTCTACATACATTTATTTATGATTTTAAATATGTAATAAAGAGACACGTGCATTAGAAACACGTGTAACTGTTTTTAAAATACGCATTTTTACAACAGTATACTGATATTGTAATTATGCATGGTATTCAAATATAAGAGCATACATATTTAATTTGTATAGCTTTTATTTATCTATTTAATTAAATATGCAGAATATTGAAAATACTATTTAAATTTCCAAGTTATATATTATATTAACAAATAGATGTAGTCTCTCTTAATGAAATTCAATCAAAATCTTTTGAATAATTATTTGGAAAAAGGGACTTCTTATCAACATGTATAGAGAAAAGTTGTTCAGAATAATGACTTTAACAACATATTCTAAGATTATTAAAATTGTTGAGAAGTTCCTATAAGTTTTTTATATAATTATGATCTTTCGTTTTGATTATATTTTATGAATAATAACGAATACCTGATTTACTCTCTGGGACACATGTTGTACTACGTGTGTGTATGTATTTTACATGTATATATATATAATTGGAATATTTTACGAGAATTGTTTATCTTTTTAAATAAATTTCCGAAAATAATTGGAGCCATGTAAATTTTGTTTTTATAAAAAAAATTGTCAAGAAGATAATTGATATTATTACGTATAAACGTACGAAGTCTGTGAATCATCGTCTTATTCTGAAATTAAATAAAATAATTTATTATTTTTTTCAGAATATATTAAATTTAATCTCTTCGAAAATAGAGAATTATTTTATTAACAACTTCTATTTTTGTTAACAAACTCTAAGTGTATATCAGCAAAGAATTAGGCAAAGTTCACTTAGAAAAATGAAAGCGTCAATCCATTCGTGTTCAGTTTCCTGCTGTAAATGATATCAAAGAACACATTCGTTAAATCACTCTCGTTAAATTGTGGTTGGCGAGGGAAAAGGTAATTTCTAAAAACTGATAGGAATATTGGTTAAATTACTGAGAGATACAGAACCGATAGCGATACACGAATTCTCAGTATGTACAAATGTGCAAATTTTACTGGAAGCTTGTCCATATACGCAGGGAACGAAGCCAGCTAGAATAATCTGAGTTTATCGATCGACTCTTAGTTGCCAACTTGGCAACGGCAAACTCCCGGAATTACGAACGAAATGTTCTACATAGCGAAACGGTTGGCAAATCAGGTCTGCTTTTCATACCTTTGTAAGGAAAGATATAGCGAATTCCTTCTCCCTTGCAGGATGTTTTACGTTTAGCAATTTCCGTAGCAATGATTACCTACGATTACCTTGATTATAATGTGCAGTGCTAATAATTCTTTACCACGTTATTAACAAAAAAATCATTCATCCACGTTTGGCAGAATACTTTTGTCTGAACTTTGCGAAATACTTATTTTTACTTACTATTTATTTGATACATGTTCTTGTTTATTGTAAATTTATATGATTTCATCATATCGTAAAAAAAAATAGTTCGGATATTCTTGATACATATGTTTTACATATCTAGTAAATTGTAATATTTTTTATATTTTAATAGACAATATATCATTTTCAATTAATGTGAAATTAGAATTAATTTCTGCATAATTTGAAATATTTGTAACAAGACTTGTATAAATATATAAGGTAATCGTATATACATATTTTGTAATACGATGATTTGAAACAACTCGCAAATTACTTGCTGTACGAAAAAATAGTACTTACTGTACTTCAAACAAAAATGCATCATTTTCAGTGGGGCATATGTATAATACTGTAATCGGTATTATTTTGCTTTTTTTATTGAGATATTGTCACCTTTAGTTTTTTAAATGAAATGATATATTTTTTTTCGTGTTCTCTGTAAAAAATGTATGAAGTTATATATATCGAACAATTATTAATTTAGGAGAATTTTAACTTTAATTTTGAAAAATTCATCATACGAAAGACGAAGAAAGTCGAAAATAACATTCTGGTATTCATACTATTTTTGTTTTTCATACATTTTCTAAAGCTTATAAAATATATGTACATAATATATATACATAATAGATACATTCATGTTCATATAATACATAATACATATCAATAAAAGCAGAATTTATTGGGAGAAATATTATTTAATTAACATCAATTCTGTGATTATTAAAAGTTGACGCTTCATCGAGATGTACTAATTGTTCCAGTATACATACTGTGGACTATAGTCAATTCCCAGAACTATTTAATTACAGAGATCTAAAGATTGTTTCCTTTAGCAATTCACCTACATTTCGTTAGAGTGATAGTATAATTTTCCTTCTTATACCGAAATTATAACTGGTAAAACTTCAGGCCAAGTAAATAATGATGAATAAGTCTCCACAATAATGAATAGAAATCTCAGTAACTCCAATCCTTCAATGAATGTTTTTTCCACAATTACCTACAGGATGAACGAGGTTGAATCCGTTTGTAATTATCTACTGGATGGAATACCTAATTTAAAAGTAAAGATTAGGGACAGGAATAACATTAAGCAATTGGTGGCATTTGTGGAAATATTTCTCATAATGTTTGTTATACTGTTGAAAATTTTTAGTATATTACTGTGGGAGGTTGACTCAGTATCAATTAAATGAATTGCAACTTTAGACCATCATCAGGTAGAGATAATGATTGAATCCTGGCTAAATTCAATAACTCCCTCTAATTGTCAGACTACCTAATAATAAGAAAAGATAGAATCTTCCATACTGAAGCTGTTACACTTATTAATAGATTGCGAATTTCCACGATTACGTGCATATTTTGTACGTAAAATATGTAGATATACGCAAAAAATATGCAAAATATGTTAACAATATACAGGGTATTTTAGAATTTTCTAATCAAACGGTGTGTTCTTGTGTGTAAAATTTTAAATAGAAAGATTGTTATATAAACTGAGAGTTCAATTTCGTTTCTAAAGTTTGACTTGGAAATACTGGAACACTCTGTATACAATGCAGATTTATATACAGTAAATTTCTACACGGTACAAAATTTTGTGATGTATATTTGATAATACTACATTTATTCTGACATACAATCCAGTTAAACTATTGAAATGTAATAGAAACTGTCTTATCTAAATATTAACGGTTTGATGTGACCTGTAGCTGATTATATGCTATTATTTTAGACACTCTACACAATTATAAATCATAATTACAATACAGGTGATTTTTGCAATTGTAATAAATTATATTTCAAAATTGTAGAAAATAGTAAAAAATTGTAGAGGAGAAAATTGATTGGTATAAAAGGATCTAGTTTTCTGTAAGCTTATTTTTTTTGTAATTGCAACAATACAGCTACAAAATGTAGATGCAACTTTCTTTTCAATGGAATCATATTTTTTTATACATTAATCGATAACATTCTTTTTATAAAAGTATTAACTTGTAGCATGTATGTCGAAAAATTATTAGTTTAGGAGATTAGTTTTATAAAATCTATGCATGAAAGACAAGGACAGTATGAACACAAGAATTTTGTCTTCTTTGTCTTTCGTACTATAGATTTCACAAATGTGATAAATGTTACAAATAATCTAATTGTAAGTTCATTTACACAATATTCAAGGTATTTTGTTAAAAATGTAATTTTAAGAGAAATATGAATTCTATTATTGATTAACTGTTAACTTTTCATAAATGGTACCAATTACTTTATGATGCCGTTAGTAAACACTATTGACAAACAATATAATCTAGAATATATTCACTTAAATGGAGGATTCAAAGTTTCAATTTCATACTTATTGTATTTCTATTGCTACAGAAAAAAAAAAAACATATGGATAAGTAAATGATTATGTAAAATATGAATTAACAAATTTTCATGAGTTGAAACCAATCAATTAAGTCAGGAAAAGATACAAATACATTGCGAAAAAATAGAGATTAAAGAAGTTAATAAAGACTTAATAGTTCTTTACCATTTAACACATTAATTTTCAATTTATATTCATTTATGAATATTTGATAACTTTGACAAATATTAATAACCGATAAATAATGGTGGGAGAAACGAATTATATATTGTATTGTGTACAATTTTTAAAGTATCTCTATTTATGTATATATTTTGTTACTAACCGAATAATTGTAAATATCATCGTTATAATTTCAAATTATTGACTAAAATATCATTATTTGCATTATTCATTTTGTATAGTTTAAGAAACTGCTATTACTTTACATTCTTCTTATTTTAACTGGATACACAGTATATGCATAATAGTAAATATATAATGATATTAGACTTATATAGAATGTTATACTCTTATATATGGCTGAAAGTAATAAAATATCTTGTAGACCTATATGGAAATGTTATGTAAGATTTGAATTTCGTATTAGAAAGTTCCTCGTATATCACATTTATTTTATAACAATCCCACTTTTATAATAAATATAGTTTATATTGTGCAGATAATAATTAATATAATATATAGATACATATATCAAAAGAAAAGTATAGATAAATAATTGATAAGAGCTCCGATTAACATTGCTATCAATTTTAGTTTAGGTTAACTAGGTTAAATAAAATAAAATTAAATATGAATAGAAAAGAACGACATTTTGAGTGTAAAAATATATATATATATGTATAGTACGCGCGCGCGCGCGCGTGTTTTATATACATTGAAATACAACAATTATGTAATATTAATATAATATATTAATTATATTATTACAGTACACATATTTATTAAATATGATTACAAAAGATTATATTTTGAATATTAAATCCATTAAAATATCAGAAAAATTGTTCATTTTTATATTTTGAATATATATCTTTAATTTATATATGTAATCTCTAATGTATTATATAATATATGTAATATATTGAATGTATTATGTTGTTCATTTTAATATAACATAAAACAAATTGAAATTATCAACATTCACGATATAATTATTACACAAAGAAAATGTTAAAAAATAATAATATAAATATCGTAAATATACGGTTATGTATGTCTTTCATCACACATCGATTGAAATCGAATTTATATTGTTAATATTTTCTATTGCGAATTTTTTATTTGAGCGTAACATTTTTATTGTTGCTTCTATATTATATATTTATTTTTACTCATGTTTGAGGTAACAATGCGTAAAAAATACTGGATATTTATATCTTTTACTCTCGATAATAATGTGTATACATGTGTCATACTAGTGGCCCAAACACGTTTTTACATATCGTATAAAAGCTACAGTCAAATTGATTGGTTTGTATTTATTTGTAATCATCGATTGAATCATCTTAGCGTTAGTTATACTCAAGACAATACGATACAGCAGGGCGAAAATTTGCGATACCTCGTATCACACAGTCCCAACTTGAGCTTGGACATGATTATACCATGCGTTGCACAATGTGGCTGTTTTTACGTGCAACTGTTACGTTTATGCGAAGTTTCTACAATCCCATGCAAATAAACAATATTTCGAGGTCGTTTAAATTATAATTGTGATGGAAGTATGACAATTCATCATATGCAATGGCATAATTAATCCATATACTAATTCATGAATACAACTATACGTTATACGTTTGTTAATTAGTACACGTTATTATTTTAGGATTATAAAAATTATTTTTTAACAAGTTCTTTAAAAATTTTACTTAAACCAGTTTGATTTTGAAATCATTTATTATATTCATCAGTTACATTTCTCGTTTTTAATTAAAATTATGAAATTAATTTATATTACGCATTTCCATTCAAATGCTTTGTATAATTTTATAACATAGATACAATTCTAATCATTCTACATATTTTTAATCGAAGACATTCAAGAGTTCATTCGAATGAGGAATAACGTGTACAGTAAAACAGCGTCGTCCATTGCGTCTAAAGCCGCACGACTTGGTTTTCGCTTCCTGAACGATCCCCTCCGTCAGTAGTTCTCAATCAGTTGTTGGGAATTTATATAGATTTTATTAAGACTAAAGAGTTTGAATTAATATTTTATAATTTCTAAATTTTATTTCAATATACTTTATTATTTTTCAGCTACTACAATAATATAAATATTATGCGATTCTAAATTTATAAGTAAAAATTTCATTGATTTTATATAATGTAAACATGAAAGACTTTGAGAGTTACTGATTCAAATCACCAATAGGAACTATGGAAAATGTGGAGACTTGAAAAAGGCTTGGACAATTGGTAGGTAAGGTTTTTTTTAATAAAAGGGTTGCGTATAACTGTTGAAATCAATCTTGTAGTCGCTAATATTACAAAAAGCGAATAGTTCGTCACACGGGTACATTTTATAAGGCATGCATTTCTAGGTTGATGATAGTTTTATATCCAGTCAATTCGCTTGGTTTAGATAGCTAAATTCTAGGGGTCGGTAATGCTCATTGGGAGATTATGGATCACCCTATCAGGTACATATATACATTCTCTACGTATCCTTTTATTAAGCTAGTCCAGGAAGGGGAATAACCCAGCAGCGGTAGAATAATATGAACGGAGGAAATTGTGAGAAAATCGATACGTGAAACTGCGTTTCCGATTTAATGAAATACTGTACATAAATTTTTTGAATTTCAAAAAGGAAAGAAAAAATCTAACGCAGCATCTAATTTATATATATGCATATATAATTTTATAATATATGCCTTTTATAATTTTATCTTGCCTTTGTATTTCTTTTGCGCTCCATTTAATTTTATACTTATTTCTCATTCTTATCCAACGTTGACTTTTCACTTTATTATCCTCTCTTTCAAATTTAAAAATTTATAAATTCTGGAAGTTATAAAAATCGATCTACTAGTAATCTCGATAAATATTATCCCGAAATGTTTTAAATTAGAAATGTATGAATTACACATATAAATATAAAATTAATATTGCAGCTATTTCGCAATTTTTTGAAAAGTTAAAATTGTTTTCGAATATATAGATAATACTTCAAATATTTAATTTGACTGATATCATAAATGATTTGTATTACAAAATGCATGCACACATATGTAGCACATATATGTTTAGCATGAATATTTAGAACAAAAAAATTAATGCCATATTTATTACTACAATTTTTAGTTTTTAAAATAAACAAATAAAAAACAAAAAACCATTACGTAAAATGAACAATATTTACCGTTTTTTTTGTTAACTTTACATTGACGTTAATAAACGAAGAAAGAAAACATAATTAATAATGTAATGTTGACGTTAATAAACGAAGAAAGAAAACATAATTAATAATGTAATAATTAAAATAAGATTAGGAAATAAGAAAAAAATGAAATGTAACATGTAATATAGTAAAAATCTGTCAATAAATATAAAAAGAAAAATAAGAACAATAAATATTCTCTTTTTTTTGACAAAAGTTTGTCTCAGCGATGCGTTTGTAAAAATTAATTACTATAAAATAATTTTTAAAACGTTAAATGTAAACGTTAAATACTAAAAAACAATCGATTTTTGTCTTTCTTTTAAACAGTAGAAATAAGATATCAAACAAATTTAACAATTTAAATGCATGATTTTTGTTTAATTATAAAAGAGTTTGTTATCAATAATCACGTGGAACGTGATATATCTTCCAATTTGTTATATTATGAATGTACACAGTATATGTATATTTGGTGCATATTCGTGCTTTTTAAAAAGTAGAATTATCAGCGCAAATATAATACATTCATACATACATACAATTTTGCAACAATGAAAAAATTTAACAGCATTTAATTACATTTAGAATATTGCAAAAGCAATTTTATTTCAAACAATTTCAGGTAATTTTATATGATTTTTTAAATATATTTCAATATAAGGATACTTTACCTATAATTAAAACTAAGGATACTTTACCCATAATTTCTAAAAAATGTATATAATTTATATAAACTCTATTTTTTGATAATATTATTTGAAATTCATTACACATTTCTATCTAATTTTAATTTGAACGAAAATAAATATTATCTTCATAATTTTAGTAAACGGTATAATGTTTTCTTTTATTTAAAAAATTTTTCTGAATTATATTCTAAATTTTAAATTACCTCTATATCATTTAAAATTGATAATATTTATTTGAAATATTTTGCAATACTATATAATTTATATTTGGTAAATTACACTTATTAAATATCCAACGTTAACATTATGGAAAATTACGAATATCACCCAATATAACTTTTCAACGATTTCTTACATTTCTTAATTTTCAATAATACAATTAAATTGAATATACATGCATTGAATCATATAATCGTGTTTAAATTTGATTTATACAACTATATATGTATATTTTAAAAAGGAAGCAAAATTTACAAGAAATGAAATTTACAACAAATTTTTATTTACATTGAAAAGTATCGGTATTTCTGTAATTTTTAAATTGTACATTAATATTTCA
Source organism: Frieseomelitta varia (assembly GCF_011392965.1). Classification (NCBI taxonomy): domain Eukaryota; kingdom Metazoa; phylum Arthropoda; class Insecta; order Hymenoptera; family Apidae; genus Frieseomelitta; species Frieseomelitta varia. The sequence goes on along the minus strand of NW_025110004.1, from coordinate 432,082 downwards.
ATACATCTAATTTCTGCAACTCAAGTTTCGGAGAAATTTTGTGAGGGCAGAAAATTATCAAATCCTGGGATGATGTGAGTATAAACTATTTGAGAACCTTTAATCGTGCAGACGATCCGTATTCGGGACGCAGCTGCAAACGTTTGCGCAACCAAAACAGCGCAGATTATGGTCACGTGACCGATGGTTATGGTGGGAATCAGAATGATCCAATTAGAATGCGAATAGTATCCCCACCGTAGGTTGCGTGAACAAAGAGACAAAGCTACATCGTTTGCGTCGACGGTCTCTGCCACTAGAAAGTCGTTGGCAATTGTTGGGTGCGGTTGTCGGAGAAAAGTGTGTCGGTTAAATTTCACGAGAAAGTTTTCCGTGGTCGTAAAGTGCGAAAAGTGAACCAGCGTGGGAGAAAAGAAGGTTATCGCTGCTGTGTCGTTGGAATTTTACGTTTCGTTTCCTTTGTCGATTCTCCTGGTACTTGAAGGACTGAAGAAAACGATTTTGACCGCCGTTTACGATTGGAAAAATCGCAATCGCAACATCTCTGACTTCTCAGAGCTTCATTTCGTTATTTTGGAGTAACCATCCTAACAAATTTGAAAATTTGAAAACAAAACAGAAGCAACGATCGCTGGAACTCCGTACATTCGAATTGTTTATGTTAAAAATAATCATCGATAGCCGCGAAAGAACTATTGAGAAACACTTGATATTTCTCTTCGCGCTGGAGCGTCGACGAATAAATACTAAACGTGATCGTGCGACGTGGCGACGACGCCATTTTGTGAAGACTCCTGTGTGCATTCCGTGAGCAACAACGGCCTCCCTCGAGCCGTGACCTCTCAAATCACGAAAGGAATATAGTATTTTCTTTCGTGATTTCCTCGGGAGAAAAAAACAACGGAAGAAGTGGCAGAAGAGGAAGAGTGGCGTTGTAACATTAACAAAATTTTATCATAGATCGCATAGCAACCATGAGACTGGAAATTGTGTCAGCAGCGGATTTTTTGGTGCATTTACTACGTCTTCAGGCAGGCCAATTGTCTGAACGCCAGCTGGAGATGTTCAAGTCCTCTCTAACGGAGGTTCTGCGTCATCGTTATAGGGATCACTGGTTTCCAGATCGACCAAATCGCGGTTCCGGTTACCGTTGCATACGCATCAACGGTAAAATGGATCCAGTAATTGCACAGGCAGGCGCCAATGTTGGTTTACTGCCAACGGTATTGCACAGCTTGTTCCCAAGCGAGCTTACCATGTGGATTGATCCATCGGAAGTATCATATAGAATCGGTGAAAATGGGTCCATTTGTGTTCTATACGAACGTACAGAACCTGAACCTGAGGAGTCTCAACATCAACATCAGCATCAACATCAGCACCAACATCAGCATCATCATCACCAGCAGCAGCAGCAACAGCAGCAGCAACAGCAACAATTTGAGAGTTGCAAGGATTCGTTATTGTTGGAGCACTCGCAATTTAGCGAGCAGATCGCTGCATTCGTTTCCAGTTGAAGCGTTTTTTCACACAAATTCATCGATGCGAAGATATTAGCGTCTTGCTTCATTTTCATAGGATGTGCATCACGCTCTCGGACTGATCAAAGCATATGCGTTTCATGATATGTGATCGCGTTTTTCCGGTCGGGTGAATAATTCACTCGTGCACACGAACGCGCTAATTCTACTCTGAGTCGAGTTCCGAAGAAAATCAAGTGCAACAGAGGCTCCTTCTTGTGCGCACCGTTTTATCAACAATGGACAGCAAATGTATTAAAAAAAAGTGTATAACCAATTTTTTCTTTTTTTTTGGCTAAATCCGATTTATCGAAGAAATTCGTCCAATACGTATCGTCCAACGGGTTCCGAGTGACTCGCAATAATCGTTTTTACGATTGACTCTAGTCCAGCATATATACGCGAGTCATTACGCTAAAGATATGTCAAACTATAAAAAAGAAGAGAAAGAGGATACTCATGGAAAGGAAAGTGGTAACGATTATCATTCGAATGTTCGAGGAGAATACTGCGCGTTCGCGTAACGTGTGTACCCAGACCAGCGGTTCTCTTGCGTCCTGGCGTGTCTCGCGAAAAGATCCAGTCTTTCTAGTTCTTTCCGTTGGAAATACTGATTGCTGACGAGATCGCGCTTACAAATGTGAGAAAAAAATATGAGCGAGCTCCGCGAGGATCTCTCTCAGACAAATTGATCTCAGCTCTCCTCCGCGTACTTCCTTTGTTTATCCTGAAAAGAAGTTACGTCTGGAATGGGGAACAACGAACCAGTCTGATCCCTCTCTGTTCTCGTGAGAGGAAATGCGAAATGAGCCTCCCTTCCTCGGGAAGGATTCAACAACGTGTTTTTATCATCGCAAATCTCTTTTCTTCCACGATCGTCTCTTACGTATCAATGTAATCGATTATTCCGAACCCTCTCGTGTTCTGATGTTCTATTCTCTCCCTCTCCTGATGAAGAATGTACATCCAGGATGAAGATGAAAAAAAAAAGGAGTAGTAATTCGCCCTTCGATGGAAAATCTACGAATATTTATACTGCATTCTCTCTTCTGTCCGTATGGTCATCACGCTGATTAAGCTTCGTCAAGGATTTTTTTCTCCCTAACCTCGCACCGCCAATACAAATTACCACTGAGCCACACACAGACTACACCAAACACATATTAGAATAAAAGGCATACATGTTTCTGTTGCCACTTCGTTGAACATATGGAGAAGAAATCTGTTATCATCAACAATTGATTCGATCGATGTCGACGTTTGATTTCTCTTTGATCCGGAGCTTCTCTTCACAGGACGCGTTAACAAGCATGTCGGAATCATTATTGTTACGGTGATCCGTTATCGTTCTGAATCGTCCATCAGCCATTGTTTCATTAATCGTCGGTTGTATCAAGCGAGTTTGAACTCGACCCATGTGTTGGCGTCGTTGACACAACAAGAACACACGTTACACTTCATACGTACAAACCTTTAACAAAATGCGTGAGTTTATATGTACATATATATAGGTATTATGTATGTGAAAGCATGTATTATATATGTGCGAGCGGACGGAAATCATTGCTCGCATATACATATTGTGTCAAGTTGTATATTATGTGTGAGTGAATGTGCGAAAGAAAGAAGAAAGCGAGTGCATGAGAGAGAGAGAGAGAGAGAGAGAGAGAGAGAGAGAGAGAGAGAGAGAGAGAGCGTATGTGCATGCATGTATTAAAGTATGAAGTAAATGAGAATAAGGAAACATGAAATAAATAACTGTGATTTTCTTCAAAAGAAGAGGGGATGTATTTCGTGCATATGTCAAATAATCTTTTCTGGTGTTTCGGACGTGACGAGAGTGATCGAAGAATATATGTTGGTAAGAATGGGAAGTGAGAAAAAGTGACCGTCATCACGTGGTTATCTTTCAGTCGGTTCAATCAGTTTGCATTTTGACAACATTGCTAATGAATTGGCTGTCATTGTCTTTATTCAGTTTGCTTCCGTTTTCATGCCGAACAATTTTTCTTTCCTATTATTTTCAGTTTTCTATTTTATAAAATTTATTTAGCCGTGCAACTTTATTTTATTCATATATACTTATAAAGTATTACTCGTTCGTTGTAATAATCGAATGCAATTAAGTAAATATATGCAATAGAAATCTGATGCGTAAATAAAAAAATATACATGTTCGCGCGCTTTTGTGTGTGTATACGTATACGTACATACGTGTTTTTCAATTTTATTTACAACAAAATTTTGCTAACTCGAGAATTCAGTTTTTTTTAAACTTTTGAAGCTTTTTTTGGAGATCATTTTTTTTTTCTATTAGAACTAATACGCATAGCCCTACTTCTCTGTACATCTTATAACGAATCCAAGTTGAAAATTTGTTTCATAAATAAAAGATCATCGTTTAGCACTCTGCTGACTTGTCATATCACGAAAATTTTCGTTCTAATAATTTTTTATTATAGTTTACAAAATGTATAAAAAATATGTATTTCAATTTGTAAGAGTAGTTTTCATTTAAAATCTAGAAAAATCGAGAAAAAAGCCCGAGACTGTCATTGCTCAAATCTACAAAGTTTAATGGAAACATGTGAAATTTTCGAGTTATCGAAATTTTCTTGACAGGAATTCTGCTGTTTCAAGATAAAAATTATTGAATTATACATATGTTCGTATATGTATATATAGATATACGATCGTTTCGTCATGGGTTCTCCGGTGGCGTATCTCGCTTACGCGGATTTCAATAAAAAACTACCAAGTCGAATATGAAAACAAGCATTGTCTGATAATGCCATTAAAATCATCGTCGGATGATGTATTGTTGTTTCTTTCTTTTTTTTTCTGTGACGTAAATACTTGTTCGGATACTCGCGTGATATTACGCGCAAAAATTGGACCGTGATGTGCAAGAATTTGAGAGAATGCCGTTCGTTTGATAATTATAATATGGAGTCGTGAACTAGTGTTGTGTGATAAAAAGTAAAAAAAAAAAAAAAACAAGAGAAGAAAAGTGTGTTTGTGAAGAATAGAGCGAAAAGGAAACGGGAAGAATTTGTCGCGTTCGGTGTCGAATCAGGAGATTCTGTATGTAGCAATTATATAGAAACAATGTCTGTGATTATATTAAAAATAGAGAGACAATATGAGCAATTTCTGTGTGCGGACGACCTAATTAAAAGTGTGTGTATACGTATTTGAACAAGATCACGCATGCACATGCTTGTATAATACCAATATTTAAAAGTATATATATATAAATAAATATATTTATATTGGAAAGTATGCGTGGCAATTTTAAACGGATTTTTAGATTATTTATTTTAGCGATCAACCTCTATGGATTGTGCATTATGTGTCTATAGAAACATTATACGCGTTAATTCGATTCTTTCGTTCTCCCATTCACGTAAACGAATTGTAGTTTATATTGAAAAAGGTTTGATCGCTCGAATTATGCAGTTTTTAATCAATATGTTATATACATTTATTTTGATAATTTGCAGTCAAATAAATTTGATACGAATTTGCAGCTATTCCATTAAAATTGCTAAACATGCTCAGTTTGCGAAATTGTACCGAGCGCGTAACAAATAACATAACAAACAAGGAAAGATTTGAATTCGCTCTGAAAATCAGAAATGCAAACCGTTTCTCTCTGAACGACCCATTGAAAAAAATTTGTTGAAAAGTAGTTAGACGAAACGGCGACATAGAAAATCTCACACACTATGTAGTACTTATTGTAGAATCGTATAGCACAGCTTTAGATGAAAGCTAGAAAATATTCCTTTTTCGTTTTATTTGCCCTTTGGTTGGAGCCATGAGGAAACGAAATTTTCACAATATCGTATAGGATGCTCTCGTTTGATATATACTGTTGTATGTAGAATATACAAGTGTATATCACACGTAATAAATGGACGTATATATGAAATGTATGAGCGAAAAAACAAGCGGATATTCAGCGAAACAAATTGTGAGATCGAGAGCGAAAGAAGTGCAAAATACTATTTCACGAGTGAATTGTAATTACTATATATACATATATATACGGATATATTATATATACATACTTATATGTATACATATATACATATATATATATATATACACACACACATCTTGTATACATAGAGTCCTTCAGGAAGAATTTGTACAAACAAACCCGCTGGAATAAAGCACCAGCAAGTCTGTGATTTTAGCTTGGTTAATTCAGTATTTTTTTAAATAAAATGAGACAAAATCAAGATAAATAATTAAAAAAAAAAAAAAAGATCGAACTGCGAGAGAGTTCTTGAATGAGACACGAGCAAAAGAAAGTTCTGCATGGGAAAACAGTGTACGTGTGCTATGGGTCAGGAGTGGGGATGATGCGGACGAGCGCATGCGGGAGGAAGAAGAGGGAAACGCAAAGAAGAAAAAATATTTTGAAGTGCAAACAGGAAAATATTTATTGCGTATACATTTAATACGACATTTGTACAAACAATCATGGTAATTAAAAATTTTAATTTTATTTATGCAAATACGCGCGATTATAAATTGTGCCCTGAATTTTACAAAATTGTAAATACGATATTAATATATATGCGATGTATTTTGATCATAAGTTCGTAAAACAAAAGCGAGAATTTTTCTTTATTTTTGAAAATGAAATTGAAATTGGATATGTATATATTTATAAGATACCATGTTTTAATTTCTTCTGGCTAGAGCTAGTTTAATTATAAGTCGCACAAGTTGTACTTGCAAAATTATATATGTTTATTTTGAATTTTGCAGTCGCATCGCGTGCAATTTTGTGATTATTTCGAAAGAAGATTTGTTGTACAAATTAATATGTGTGTCTTCCGTTCATATCTTTCAGTGTGTTGTTCCCTCTGCTTTCTCTGTTGACATAGATTGTTGAGTAAAAAAGATTGTGTGATTGAGAAAGACGATAGTCAAAATTACAAATTTAATATATATGAAGCGCGAAATCAGAGTATATGCCGCGTGTCTTTCTTTTTTGTGAAGTAAATTATTTCGTTGGGACACCAGAAAGGAGAATGCACGAGAGATATATAGAGAGAGGAGGGTATAACCTAAAGAGGAGAAAAAGAAAAATCCAAGCGATTAGTTGAAATTAAAGTCAAAGCATTTTTTCGCGAGCGTGAGAGAAAGACAGCGTGGAAGGAAGAAGAGAGCTAGAGAAAAAGAGGGTGAGGTTGAGAACATAATGAGGCATAAAAAGAAGAATGAACAGTAAGAGAGCGTGAGGCCCGACAGGGGTGCTCAACTCGGGTATAGTGGGCCGTGGGTTCCATTGTGGTAACAATTGTGATGCCGAATTTATTGTACTGATTAAGAAAAATTCATAATAATTTTAATGCATATTCGCGTCAAAGACGAAAAACAAAAAGACACCGACCCAAGGTCATCGAGATCCGAATTCGGCGGCCCTGTTGGCCAGTGCACAAGAAAAAAAACATTCGTTTACACATATACAAACGTACAGAGACAGACAGGACAGATATAGACATATATAGGACACAGACAAATTTACACATACACATATGACACGACATGATACATTACTATACGTTTTTGAAATAATTGCAATCGAAATGATCTGTTTGAAAAATATTGTATAAAAAACGTTCGCTTGGTCGATGTGTACACTGTCATTGAAAGACATATGTAAAACATTATGTGGAAGACACGAATGCACATAAACATGTAGACGAATACACTTTGACGAGATACATGGAACAGACACGAGGAACACATTACGTACACTCTCGAATCTGTAGACTGTAGGTTTACTATTAATTATTATGGATTATAATTATTATATCTATTACTATATCAATGTATAATTATATTTAGTTTTTAGGTTACTATGTCTATCATTTCCCGCTTGTACATACGCCGTGAGCTCGAAAAAATTAAATCTTTATCAAAAGAAATCTATAATTTTTTCGACTGTTTTTGTACAGAGATAATAAAAACAAAGGCCTCGTGCTTATGAAATTTCATGAATATAAAACATCGTTGTGTCTACTGTTTCGATTTTTGTCCGAAGTCCCAAATACCAGTTTCCTTTATAGTGATTCTCAAATTGATAAATTTACATGTTTGGAGGTTGAATTTTTTACAATATTGTCATTGAATTTAAATTAATTTAATAAAACTAATATATTAATCTATAATTACATCATTAAATAAAATAGTGAAATAAATTATTGTAAAGTATAATACGACTTTTAATCTCAAATATTTACAATTTTTTTTATTTTGTTTTTTTTAATATAAAAAATGAAAATAGAATTTTATGTAAAAATGAAAATAGAATACTGAAAATCTTTTGTTTTAATGTTTCATAAAACATCATACTTAAAAAATTCTACTTTTTTAAGAATATTTAATATATATTTTTCAATGGAATAAGATTTGTTTACTATTTTGACATGTCTTAATGTTATTTTTTCAACATGTTAAAAATTAAATTTTTGACAGTTAAGTAATTATTACAAACAATTAGTTAAATTCAAAATTTTTAATAAAAATAAACGAAAATCAAAATATTTCGGATTTAAAAAAATGTTACAAATTACGCAATTAATATTTTACGCGATTATAGTAGTTGTAATACGGTAAGAATTATTGGACATTGACTAAAATCATAATATTTAAAACTCCTTTTTGTACACATATTATCAATAATTTCAAAGTTCATGTATATATGTGAAAAAAAGTCAAAAAATTAATTAACTGATATCGTTTGCTAGCGTAGTCGTAGATATCAACAAATTTTGTTCGTGAATTATTATTTTTAGATATAAAATTTTATTTTTTTTATTCTTGTACGGTTAGATTTTGTTAAAATTTTTTAAATTTCATATAATATTAAACTAGTATTAAAAAATAAAATATAATTGAATAAATATTAAAAAAATTATTTCCTTTGTTCTCATAAGTGTTTCTTTCACGATATGCTTATATGCTTATGCTATCAAACAATTGATGATACAGCAAAGAGCGTAACTAACAGCGACAATGAAAAATTGTCGATATTTTAAATTTAAAGCGTGAAGATTCTATTTTGATAGTTGTAAGTTCGTTTTTTTTGAAGATGACTACATCATAGTATGGGAAAGTACAGATATTTTTTTTTTCGAAAATTGTAAATATTCAAACGCGTGTGAAAACATTAAAAAATGTTTTCCGTAACTGGATCGTTATTTTGAAAATTGAAGTCTCATCTTTACAACGATTTTATATTATATCAGTTATATCAGTTATTATAAATTAAAAAGAAGTTTTCATTGTCAGTGAAACACTAGTACAGTTATACTCTTCACTATATATTTATAACTACCTAAATTCAACAAATGACATAGCTATAAAGTTGCAGTTTAATAATATAATTTTAATTTATTGAATAAAACTTCTATAATTTCAGTTTATCGCAATAATTTGTAAAGCGGTGAGTTTGAAATGTTTATCTTGATTTTTTTCGCATAGTAAATTAATTTTACTGCGAAAAAGTTCACAAAACGATAGATAATTAAGTGGTAGTAAATTAATGGATGCGTGTTTTTTATTTTCTAATGACGTAAACCGACACCATTTATTCGAAATGTATCAAATGTCGATTTTTATCAATATCGTCGGTATCGTACGAATTTTTTCTTATACTTGTAACTCATATACGCAATTATTCGTTCAGAATTAAGAAATATATCTGGAAGTATGTTGTGGAGCAGAGACGGCGAACTTCCCCGTCGTGGGCTACACGAGCTGCTCACTCATAATGTCTGCCGGTTTCTCCACTATGAAAATTAATTCTCACTCTGTTCATTCTGTCTCGCCGCAGCGGGCCATACAAACTACTTTCCCTATCTTCCTTTTAATTTTAGCAGCTACAATAAAGAAAACAATTTATATGTTTACACATATACCTAAGCGAATATTGTAATTGCGACACTCTTAACGCAGTAGAAATCGATGCAGTGGAGGGGATAACGTTAGCGGTCAAGAAAGTAAGGGCAAGGGCCACATGTAGCCTGCAAGACGCCAGTTAGCTACTTCTGTTATAGAGCATAAGTATACGATGACGATAGGTAAATGAAGAATCAAGCATGAGATAACAAACGTTATTTGTTCTTCAATACTCTGTAATTGAGTAATCGAATGCTTTGTTAGAAATGATATATTGTCATAATCAATACTAATTGGAAGAAAGGGTAATATGGAAATTTGAAGGAATATGCAAGTTTTCAAAGTTTCAAAGTTTTCAAAGTGAAAGTCGAGTTTTCAAAAATTGAATCTATCCTCTTCGTCTTGAGAGGAAAATCTATCCCCTAGACGAATATTAAACGGATATTGAATTTAAACGAAAAAAATTTTGTTGATAATATGGTTAAAATGGTTACAAATGGTAACAAACGGCTCTTTTCGTTCGTATTTTTACCAACAAAAATTACTTTTAAAATATCAATAAGACATATTTTAACATAAAAATTTATTTGTCTTGTCAATGTTTTAGTGTTTGATTAAAGGCTCTGCCTGTATAAAGGAAGGAAAAACATTTTTTATTCCGAAGATTCGCATTTATGTTATAACATTAAATTAAATTTTCAAAAATTGGATAGCAAAATTGAGTTCAGACCTATAATAATATTATTTATTGTTATTAAATGTATATCTTTTATTTTTTCCAGGTTGTTTTTCTTTTAAGCTAGATGTAATTTTTTTAAGAATTATAAATTAAACTTACATTAAAATTATATCCAAGTAGGAATGATATTATAAGAAATCGCTGAAAATATGCATAAATTCCAGAGACAAAGTAATTAGTATGTAAACAAAAAGATACGTGATATTAGTATTTCTTTGTTGAGAATTTATTAAGTTTACATTTGTTTATAAGCTTGAAGAATAACAGGTTTGCTGCAAATGTCGGGAATGATTATTATCGTTGTGATAAGCAAACTGAGTTTCCGTCCATTAGAAAGGATAGAATATTTCTCGTATAGGTGAATGAAAAATTATTCTTGATCAGCATTTATTTTTTATGATATAAATATATGATATAAAATGATGTATAGGAATTAATTTAATAGTGATAGTTTGGAAATGGCGCGTTCAAGTGTGACATTATTTTCACGAAGCCGATGCACTACAGAAGCAAAAGTTGAACGACGTCCTTTTTTTCTTCCTCTGGTTGAAATTAATTCACGATGGAAAGGGTTAAATCTTATCGACAAGAAACAAAGATAAGGTTTAACAACTCATTTCTGAGTATCGTTAAGATTTCTTGGTTCGGGCTATGGCGATGGGGCGGTGGGACAAATATGAGATACAGCTTCTCGCTAAGAACTAAGGACCATGGCGTGCGAAATGACGACGAATTATTGTTCCACAGGAAAGAGAGCCACAAAAGGTAGTGTACCGAACGGCCTGGCTGTGAGGAGGACACGAGGGTGTTGGTATGGGATCGAAGAGGTTAGGGAGGCGAGAGCGGCAGCACCAATGATGGTTACAACGATAACCATCGTTGGAGAGGTGGAAGGAGGGAAAGGCAGAGCAAGAGGAGGCGACCGATGATTGTCGTAGAGGTCAGCGTCGGTTGTTGCCCTGGCCCCCTGATGGCCCGCTCGGTTACTGCCCCCCTTATGCTTTAGAATCATGATTCCACTCCGTTCGACATAGACTGTCGCGATTCTTTCTCTTCCTCCTTTCTCTTTGTTTCAACTCCATCCCTATTTATCATCCCTGTTTTTCTTCACCACTTTCTCTTTAATGTAATATTTCGTTAATAGAATTATTATATTTACGTGAAGATCGATTGGATGTTTATAGTTTAACGATTCATTGTTTGTAATAATCCGCGAGTAATGTGAGAATTGTTATGCAAATTTTTACTTTTATTTATCACCTAACTAAATGAAGTATTCATTAGTACAGCAGCGAGACTTAAATATATCTATTGTAATTAGACATTTGAAAGAACTTATTGAATAGACATTTGAGCTATAATTTTGAAGTTTTCGAAATTTTTTGATAGTATGAATATTCAAATTGCGAAAATTACTGGTATTTAAAATTCTCGAGACTCTTAATAAATTTTGAATTTTGATCAGAATGTTTATATCTTATGATATTTTAAAATTTAGATAAATTTTAGATCATTATCAACATAGTTATATATTTTTATTATCAAACAGTTTCTTAAATTCAAACATGACATAGGCGATGTATCATCTCAGTTTGTAGTAAATTTTTTCTTAAAACACTAAAGGCTTTTTATTTTTTGAAAAATAAAGACATAACAAGATCGTAACCAGATTACATAATTATTGAATTATTTTTGAAATAATTCGAATTTTTTATAATATATTTTTTATAATATATTTATATTTATAATATGTTTAGTATTTTAGTGTATATTATTATATAATGATAATATAATTTTTAAAACATGAAATGTTTCGAATATCGGGGCAAAGAGTATTTAAAGAAACTTCGGTTAAAATGTCTTTTCTGTTTTTTAATTTGTTAAAATAGTTAATATAGTTAAAATAGTTAATATTTATATATAAATAGTTAAAATAGTTAATATTTATATATTTTCTTCCTATGTTAAATACCGTTAGTTATAAGTTGTTATTTCTTTTATTTTGTGAAATTCAAAAACATGTCTCTAATTTGAATAGCTAGTCAATGCCAATGCTCAATATATTACGATTATCTTGTTCGTCCATTTTGATTTTTATTAAGTCGTACATGCAGAAGTAAATATATAATTGAAAAAAATATTTTGTCCGCAAAAATATGGAAGTATCTGTGGATTTGGTTTTATGTTGTATGTGTGAGAATGCATGAGAGTCGAGCGAAGGCATGAGTGTTGTGAGACAATTGCGAGTGTGTTGCGTGATGCGTTTTTGTTCAGAAGCGAGCAGAAGAGTATTCATTGCGAGTCTGAGTTAAAAAGTAATATTGATCTGTGAGAAAGTGAATTCATAAGTGATAATTATTATATACATTATTTAATTTATATATATATTAAACATATTAATTAAGAGTGTGTATTTTATTTAATTCACTCACAGTATCAAAGTCATTAATCATATTGAGAAACAAATAATATATATAATTGTTTAATATTAGGCATTAGATACAAATAGCTGCGAAAAGAATTCAAAATATTATATAGAGAACTAATGTTGATTGCAGAAATTTTATTCATTAGTTTTGATAGAAAGATGAGATAAGAAGAGAATTCTCACGCAATAAAGTGAGAATTTTCACACATAATAATAAATGAATATATTAAAATAACTTCTGGTCATAAAATTTGACAGGATATTATAGCTTAATAACTTCAATAACCAGAGACCGAATCGGTATTACGGATACCGGAAAAATACCGGTATTTTTAGGTTACTATTAGGTTACTACCGGTTTGATGAAACCGAAATATTGCGAATATCGGTATAACGATGTTAAGTCGGTAGATGTGTTTCGGTATAATACCGGTATGAATTCGATATAATACCAGTAAATAAAATAGTAATATATTAGAAAAGGAAAAGGAGACAATGATTAAATGTTTTCATAAAGCTGTATAGTAAATTTGACGANGCAATTTCTTGAAAAAACCTAATCGGTTAAAATCCAAAAACGACTCGGCCAATTAGGGATGTCCGAGATGGGAACCGAGTTTTCTTAACAGCAGGAATTTTAGCAGTTCCATCAACACAAGTAAGCGTCGAACGCCATTTTTCGTCTTTAAAATATATTTTATCGCCGCATCGTTACAATTTACATGATGATTGTATAAATAATATATTAATTATTCGAGCAAATCAAGAATAAAATTTACTTTTCTCTCATATACTCGTTTTTAACCATTATCATATTTATACGTTGTTATCCTTTATTATTAATAATTATTTCTAATACTAATTCATCGTTGTATCTCCCACGCTACATTTCGACATAATTCAGTTTGATATTAAGAAAAGTATGTGCAATAAATAAATAAAATTTATGTTACTATAAACTATAACGAATGTTTTATTATATTATTAAAAAATTAATCCAATGAATTTACTATAAACAATCGAAATCCACAACAATATTTTGAATAGCATGATGTCCGAATATTAATAAGAGTCACTGTACGTAGAAAATGAAAAATGGGTTTTTGTCAGTAAAGCGGTACCATACCGGTATATACCGGTATTAAAACCGATTTCCCAAATACCGGTGTAATACCTAAACCTCACAATATTTCGGTTTCAGTTTACTGGTATAATACCTAAATCTACAATATTTCAGTTTCAGTTTACCGGTATAATACCTAAACCTCAAAATATTTCGGTTTTCAGTCTCTGTCAATAACAATGCAATGCAACGCAATGCAGATCTTCCGTTCCCAAAACTATTTGTCACTAAATAACTAATATTTAATAGTATTTCATTTGACTATCAACTTATGTATATTTGTATTTTTTTTTTTTACTTTTCCTTATTTACGATTTTTTGAAATCTGATTTTACTCTTTTATTTATTATTTATTGCATGAGAAATTGAGATCACTTTAATGGCCCATTTTTTAATGTCTTTTAATATATTGCTTAATATTATCTTAATATATAGATTTATAATTTATATGTAATTGTTTCTTTATTACATAGATTTATAATTTATATGTAATTGTTTCTGTTCGTTTCTATATTGAATATTGTTTTGAAATCTTTATTCTCAGCATATTGAATTATGTAATTAGTTTATGCATGTTACTAAAAAGTACACTAGGATAGTCATACAATAAGAGACGTGTGACATGCATAAGTGAGTTTATGTAGAATAAGTATTTTATTTATTTACTCTAAGTAATCCCTTTGACAAATATAATAAAAATTAAAAATTTCTTTGCTTTCTGTTTAAAAAATATATTAATACGGTTATTTTATTTTAAACTATAAGATTTCATTTATTTTAATATTTCCTATAATAATGAATTTTAGTTACATGGACTTTATTCTGTGATAGCTTTCAGTTCCAATGAGTTACATGGACTCTATTCTGAGATAGCTTTCAGTTCTAATGAGTTTTATTTTTAAATTTTTAGGAAATTTATATTTTTTAAATCTTCGAATAATATTCGTGATGCACCAAATACTTTATCTAGGTAATACAATCACTAAGTAGTTTTTATTATTATTATTATTATTATATACATATTAAATGTATGCAATATACATATTAATATATACAGTATACATATTAAAGTATGTATCTGTATATATCTATCTATAAATAATATTAAAAAAAAAAACAATGCAAATGTAGTAAAAGAATTTCATACGTCATTGATTATAAAAGACAGCACTACTTTTTCTTTTTTTATTTTTTTCTTGTAGTTACTGTTTATGAGAAAAGCGCTGGTTATTAAATCTGTGAATACTCTGTGTGCTATATTCAACATATTGAATATGTTGTCCAGAATTGGGCAAAATTGTAGATTGATCATTGGTTTCGTCGATATTCTCAATATTATTTGTTTTTTAAATGTAATCTGTTATCAGATTGTAAAAATATTTAACTTACATAATAGGTTACAAAATATTTGACTAACATAAGTAGATGACTGCGTATGAAAATTCAAAGAATTTCGCTTTAGCGTCAGCTAGAGTCAACGATATGAATGTAAAATGATTCTTTATCACTTTTTTTATATTTTTGTATATTTTATGTCTATATGTCATACATATAAAGTCATTCAAAACATGTGGAAAGTATGGTAGAGGCTGATTCAGCACATTAAAATAAAAAAGAAAAGTTTCGTATAAACTTATTTATATATAACAACAACCATGCAGAAAAACACTAAACCAATATCCAATTCCGAAAACTTGTTGCACACATAATAAACTGTAATTCGAAAACAAAATCATATCAGATAATGTTTATGAATCTTTCTTCCTATTTTTAGTCTGCTGAATCAGTCCTTGCTGCATTTCATGTTCTGAATCATTTTGTATATAATAACTATGATATTATATAGTATATGTTTCATTTTTAGAATTGTGATCTCAAATAATTACTTCAATTTTCTTTAGATTAGCAAGGTGTTTTAACTTTATTTAGTGAACATAAAACACAGTGTCTTTATTTTTATTGGGGGAAGGATATATAAAATTTTAGCTTCGGATCATTAATCGAATCATTAACGGATTATTAATTTCTGACATGTTAATGAAAAAAAAACTTTGACACTTTTATGCTTATACAGACATTACTAATATAATTATTTTCATTGTCCTCAGTATTTATAAAGTGTCCCATTTAAAATCTGACATCGAGATTTTAATATATTAGGTTGTCCCAAAAGTGTCTTTCGATATTTTTGCACGCTGCTGCTTTATCTGGCAATGTTTATACAAATATGAAGCCTAATTTGTCAAATGGTGTGGTCTTTATCTTCAGTCGTCTTCCAGCTGTTGTAGGATACGTTTCGTTTCGTGCATTGAAGTCTTATATACACTTTTAAATATGCCTTTTCATACGCCTTTAAGTATGGAAAATCAAAGAAACCATTTCTGACATATAATGCTGCATTGTTTCAAAAAAGGCAACAATGTCAAAGATACCGCAATTGAGATTTGCACTGTATGTAGGAGTAGTGTTACAAGTGTTCAGACAGTTCGTAGTTTAGGAGATTTAGAACTGGCAATTTTCATTTGGAAGATGAACTCAGTGGTCTCCCATTCACTACGAATATGGAATTAATCAAAGGCATGACTAATGGAAATTCGCGATACACTGTTCATGAATTGGCGTATATTTTAAATATTCCGCGAACAACGGTGCATAATAATCTTACAAAGATCGGCTACGTCAATCGCTCTGAAGTATGGGTTCCGCATCAGTTGATAGCGATAAAGATCAACCAGAGAGAGAGAGAGAGCAACTTGATCAGAGAGAGTGCAACCTCCTTAACATATTTCGACGTGTGATCTGCTTCTTCAGCGAAACGAGAGAGATTCATTTTTGAAGAGGTTACTGGGGACGTGGATTCTTTACGAGAATATTACACGTAAACGATCTTGGTCAAGGGATAAGAAACCTATAACGGTAGCAGAATCTGATCTTCACCCGAAAAAAGTTTTGATATCCATTTGGTAGGATTGGAAGGGTATCATTTATTATGAACTGCTTCCACAAGGTGAAACAATCAATTTAGTGAAATACTGTTCCCAATTGAACAAATTGATGGAAACAACGGACACAAAACAACGGTCAGAATTAAAAAACAGACGAGGTGTCGTTTTCCAGCACGATAACGCCAGGACCCATCTGTCTTAACCATCAGGAACAAATTGTTATCATTTGATTGGGATGTTCTACTTTATCTTCGATAACTCTCTGGATATTGCCCTGTGTGATTACAACATTTTCGTTCATTAAAAAATTCTCTTCGCGGTAAAAAATTTAATACGATAAATGACATAAAAATACACCTAGAACGATATTTTGCTAGCAATCCCCAGAAGTTCTGGAAAGATGGCATTAAACGGCTTCCGTAGAAATGGAGAAAGGTAATAGAACAAAATGGATCATGCATAATTAATAAAATAATATAAAAGTAAAAATGTTGTGCATCTATTACTTTCTTATAAAACGAAAGAAACTTTTGGGACAACCTAATACTATGATTTAATCATAATGATTATTGCATTCCTTTTAATCCAATCATCAGATATCAATTAATCAATTGTGAAATATCAGTAAAATCCGGTGTCGATGAAATGTCGTCAATATTGGATTTTAAATGGAACGCTCTATAGACAATGACTATAGATATTGACTAAGGACAATATCGTTATTATGTTGTCGGTTACTTGACAGTTGATGGCGACAACGGTTGCTACAGTGACAACGGTCACGACTGTATACGACGCTCATTAGTATAGCAAAGACGGTTGTATTATTAATAATATTATGTATATAGTATATCTTAGAAATTAATAAAGATCCCAAGTTAAAAGTTTATATTCAGGATTCTTTTCTTCTTTCTTCAAAATTCATTTTGATCTATCTACTATATCCAGAATAAACCTTTATTAATATCAATTTAAAACTCACAAAAATTAGTAATTGTTGTAATATAATATATCAGAAAATAAGTATTATTTTATCTAACATAAAACAAGTGAATTTTTTAGAGGCGATTATATGTTTTTAGCAACAATTAGCAACAACTCTTTACAGATTATTTTAAATAATCACGGACAGGTAAAATATTCATTAGTCGTAGAGAAAATAAGATATTATCATTTGGGAAATTGTTCTTAATTTATTTAAAGAAGACAAATCTGAATGTAAAATAGCATCAGTAAATAATTTAGATAATTTTTTAAGATTATTTTTAAGACAATTAAGATAATTTTTTTTTATCTTTATATTATATGTGCAATATTATTAACATTGTATTATTTCGTTGTACATTAGTAAAAGTTTATATTTGTATTTTCAATTTAAAAATTATATGTATATTTTCTTTCAATTTCTTTCATGTAAATGTATTGTATATCTCTTATCTTTACTATGTTCTTAATTAACTGTTTCTTTCTCATTGCTCTAACTTTCTTAATAATTTTTTTTTACACTTGTTCTCCAATAAATATATTTTGCATGTTTATAAAAAAATAGTCAATGTAATCTGAAAATTCGAAAAACTATTTGTTAACTATGTATTTAATTTTTGTCTTTACAGTAAATACATAAGTTGTTTTAATATTCTACTGTTCCACAGATAATAGATTAATAGATTTAATAGATTTCGTTACATCATGCATGCAGGTATTTTATATGTGGCGCAATAATTTGTTTATCTACTCCAATTTAAAAATCAGCATAAATAAATTATTGTTGATTCATTATACGAGGTAATATTAAATTATTTAATTTTAAATTTGCAACCGATTAATTGCATCATGAATGAACCACGCATTCAATATCGTGATTAATTAAATTAAATTGATAATTAGATAAATTAAAAACAAGAAAATCATTGCGAAATTCGTTAATTAATATTTATTAATATATGTTATATATATTATTTATATATACATTTATTTATATATATATATATATATATATATAAGTATTTGCAATCGATAATTTAAACATAAACTTACTTCTATAATATTATGTAGAAAATTTTAAAAAATGTATTTAGTTGTCAAATAGCATTAGAATATTCACTTTGAATGTTTACATCGTTCGTTTTTCTGTCTCTAGAGTCGTATAATCTTAATATTTTTACTAATTAACGGTATACGAATATGAAAGTTTAGAAATACAAATATGCCTTATTAGAAGAAAGTGTGGCAACAAAGATAGATTGGATAAGAAGGGAAAATATTGTTTATAAAAAGACATGGATACTATGTAAAGTATATGGACATGTAAACATATCAAAGAAATTCGGTTTTGAAATATTATTCTTCAGAAATACAAGTCTCTGTTAAAAGTCACATGTAAACAACATGCACTTTTTGTAAAATGTGTCAATAAGAAAATGTATCTCGGAGAAATATAGGTAATTAAGAAAAAGACGTTTATTTAAGTTTTTGATTCTCTAGTTTTGTTGTTTCTTGAAGATGATTCTTAAAATTCTTTGATAAATATAGTACGAACAATAGATATTTGATTTCTTTTATAGTTTTTCTTAGAATTACTGCTTTGTCCCATTATATGGACTCAAATTTTAAACAACCATTTTAAATTTGCAATGTTCTACACCATTAAATCTAAATTTATAACCTTAAAAAATTGTGCATTAATTAATATATTGATTATACGTAACTAAGTGAAGAAGTATATTAGATATTTTCTTTCATTGATAATTTATTATGTTTAACAATTAAAGACTTTTATTCACATGTTGTAAATCATAATGCTTATTTGTTTCTTTTGTTATTTTTTCACTACATTTATTATCTTAAGTTCTGGAATGATAAATGCGGTATATATTTATTAATTTATTATCATTGTCATATCATTCATTTATGAGTTATGTTTTTCTTAATAAATAATAAAATTTAAATAGGATTTAATAAATAATTCGCAAAAGTTTATGTATTATATAAAAACATAATATAATACCATATAAAATGATTATAAGTAATTTATAATTCTATAACAAAGCTGTAATATTGTAATAAACGAATAGAACGTGTTTCGTTTAGAAGGAAAAAGAAAAGTGAAGTATTTATGTAATTCATATTCGAACAAGAGGCTATTTTTGAATGAGTTTGATTTTAAAATGTTTTATGTTATATTATATAGAATATTTTTTTTTTAAGGGGGTATTCTAGTGTAAAGTGCGTGTTTTTTTAACTTTGTTAGGGAATTTTTGGCAAAGAAACTATTATACCTTTTGCAGTCAAATTGACAAGGTCTATTTGTACGTTTTCAATGACGTTTTAAAATTTTTTGGGACAAAAAAAGTTAAATTTAGTGGCACTGCATACTCTCAAACATAGTCGCTTTTAAGAAAAGTCATCTCACGGTGTCCATGATTCCGGCCATTCTGCTTGTTGGAAATAAAAAAACATGAATGTTCCTTAATTAGTATGAGTTTGGCTATAGCAGCAGGTACCAAAACAAAAGGAAAAAGTCGGTAATTAAAAAAGTGGCGATACTTTGAAGTCCGATTTTTGCATGTTTTTGTTAAAATTCGGAAGTCCAAAAAAATATAAAAAATAAAATTTTTTGGTTGATTTTGGTAGGGGTTATAGTCACACATGTACTAAATGCGTACTTAATATTGTGAGTCAATTGGTCAAGTAGATTTTGAGATATCATGGACACCATTCTGAAAAACATAGTTTCCAGAAAAATGTCTTTAAAGTTTAGTATTGCGGTAACAATGACGCTGGTCGTCGTGTCCTTCAAACAACCATAACTTCGTTAATTTTAGAAGTTCACATGTAAGGTTACAGAGATTTATTTTTGAAAATGTTCTTTAAGAATATGCGAAAAAAAAATCGATTTTTTCAAAAGTTCACACTAGAATACCCTTCTAAATCGTGACAGAATCAATTAAGGGATAATTTTAGACAAAAAATTCCTTTAAAAACAATTAAATTAATCTAGTTAATTTTGTTCTAAAAGAAAAAAATGAATTAAAGAAAGTGAATGAAATTTTCTCATATGACGCTTCGTTTTCGAGAAAATCGAAATTCATTTGGTACACATGCATTTAAAGAACCATACTCCACACGATGTATAGTGTAGCCATTTCGACTAGTTATTGTTTATGTTTATAAACGATATCAATCAGAATTTCTTTTAATTATAAAGAATGCAGTTAGTTTCAGTGCCTTATTTATTTTAATTAATTACAAATTACTGATAATGCTTTTCCTCATGTTGTTGACAGATCTTTTAGATTTTAAATTTTAGATTTAAAAAATTTTTTTAGAATTATAGAAGCGTGAACCGATGTTAATCTGAATCGTGTTTGAATTTTTTAATTCATGCCTGTATGATACTATGTTTTAGTTGAAAATGATTTTCACTATCTTTAGAGTACACTATTTTTTTTAATGTAACACCACAGGTAAAAATCTAGAAAAGTGAGGTCTGATTTAGGCAAAGCAATTGTTCGATTTTGGCTAATAGAATATTTGTACTGTTACGTTATTTTAAAAAATTTATCTGCGGATTTTTATACATTTATAGGAAATTAGAGACTGCGAAATGGCACACAATGGAAATAATGTGAAAAATGTATAAAATATCCGAAGTATATTTTTTATAATATGATACATGAAACCAGGGAGATTTTACTGTTTAAATTATAAAAATAACAAAATACATGAATTTGTATAAAAATCCGCAATCTATTTATCACACTTCAAACTTGATTTTCTCGAAAACGAAGCGTCATATGAAAAAATTTTATTCTCTTTTTCAACTTATTTTTGCATGTAGAATCACTTTCTGATCGATTGTTCTATGATTTAAAAAATACACTGTATCTCAATACATTTCAATAGCCATGGGTATCATAAACTCGGTCTTTCCGAAGTGTAACCAACATCGTATTACGGTTTGATCAGTTGAGGATTGACCTGAGAAAATTTTGCAAAATTGAAAGTATCGCTCAGGGAAGAATGTGAGTGAAAAATAATTGGCATATATCTTTTTTGAGAATATTGGGCTTGCAGGATGCTCGGTCGAGATTAGCAAAACTAGAATCATTATTTCAAGTCGAAAATATCTTTCATCAGTTGTAGAGACAGAATAATTTAATCAATTGGAACGATCAGTTGTCCAGATCGAAACATCCGAACAATTTCATTCGTGGAGTAGAAATATTTATTTAAAAAATTTTTTTTAAGTTAGAATATATTTATATACAGGGTATCCAATTTTAATCTATAATTGTGAATTACTCGAAAACTATCCGTTATATGAAAAGATGGTTCAGATAGGAAGTGAACAGTTTCGAGACAGTCTGAGTCTGATGTAATTAGTTTTCCTGTTAATGGATGCATAGAGTCGATGAATGAGATAATTTTTAATTTTTTGATTCGACATAATTCAATATTAGATAGTTAATAACTCATACCTATTATATGATTAAATTAAACACTATATGATTCTATTTAAGAAATCATATCTCAGCATTCTCATCTTCATATCATCTCTATTGTTGCCTTATTAGAACTGGACTAGAGAGTCAGATTAGCCGAAGGTTATATCCGTGCGAACTTCGATAGTATACAGCGTGTCATAGGTCAGCGTGTTTAGTATCCTCTCAGCGAAAGTTCCCAAAAAATACTTAAATAAAACGCACTGCGTGCAGATTTGACAGAAAGTGTCAATGATTTGCCCCCACTTTGAAGCCGATGAAAAGGAAAAGGAGGGAGTTTTTCTCCAATTTTCCATCGGTTCAGAGCAGTCTAGAAGTCATCTGACAATGAGTCTGGTAAACAATTCGATTCGTCTTCCAAGAGAACATCATTTGACTTCCAAGCAACGCAGTTCGAGTCCTGAACCCTCTCTAAAGGTTAGTCCATTAAGTTGAAGGGACCATCGTTTCATAGTCAGCTTTGTAAAATAATATAATCACCTTTTTGTAAAATTACGGGTTTCATCCAGATCGTATGTAGGTTATCACAAACTAACGTATCATGCGCGAACAAATCAAATTACAAAAATTCAAGAAATCCTAGCATCTCGTCGTCTAGCTGAGTTCAATTCAATAAAATGGGAAAAAAGAATTGTATAACAAGTTTTAAAAAATTACTGTAAAGGGCAGATTTTTAATTCATGCTGGTTGGTAGTCAGACAAAAATTTTTCGAGATTTCGAAGATGTTTAAATTTTGACAATTTTTAAGAACAAAAGTATGGTTACTTTCTTACTTACTATGATGTAAAAATATTTTTGGAAAAAATCCAACTCGGGATTGTCAAAATAGAGACTTTGTGCTTCAAAATGAAATCAAGTGGATTGTTATATTTCATTTTTTTTACGAAATTACAACGGTTTAAAAATATCTACAATTTTTCATCGTTATTGTTATTGTTACAGTTATGCCTTTCACTGTATTTACTATCTTATTATTCAGGATTGCATCTTTTTATCCAACTTGTTTGAAACAGTTTTTATAATTTTATTCATAATTCATTCTTGAACATCGCTTAATTCATGTGAAATCAATTTATTCCCTTTCTTTATTGTTTTGTATGTATATTTGAGATAAAGAACACAAACGGTGGAATGGTTTATTCTTATTTAGAATCTAATATTTTATTTATTATGTTGATTAAATTTGTAAATAATATTTAATTAATATAATTAATTTATTTATAATATATTTATAATTAATTTATTTATAAATTATGAATAATTTGTAAAAATATTTCTTAAAATCTTATCATCAATCTTATTATCAATGATATTTCTTTATCTTCCTCTTGGTTCATTTTTTGATAAAAAATTATTAGCCATGAATTTCATACTGTTTTCGTCATTGCAGTTGAAATTTCAGCTGTTGAAGTTGTTATTTGAATAGAAATGATATTTGAATAGAAAGTTGTCGAAATCTCTTGTCTGACTGTGATATATCAGGTCCTCAACTCAACATGACTATGAAGATTGTTTTCTTCTTGCCTTGATAGATGTTCCTTTTGCAACTTTTGAAGATTTGAAGATGTTCCTTGAAATGCAACTTTGTTTTTGATGTTCGAAATTAAAAGATGTAAGAAGATTTGAAGTATACCTTAGCTCAATAATTCTCAATCTGTTTCTATAAAAATAAATTAAAAATCTACACAAATAAATTTAGAAAATTTTAGATTTATTTATTTTTACTGTAAAGTGTAAAACTTTACTGGTAAATGTAAAATAATCATGTTATAAGTTATTAACAAAAATATAATTATTTAATAAAATAATTATAAAAATATAAATATTTGACAACATAGTATTAATTCAATAATAATGACAAACTATATCTTTTTCGTTTTAATAAAAAATTTGACAGCACAGTGATTGAGAATTACTGTTTTATCTGCATAAATCATTGTTAATTGCTGATGATGGCCCTTGCTTTTCAAAGGTAGATTTTTACTATTAGTGGATCTAGACAAAAGTTGGAGAGAAAATTAATCAAAGATTAACGATTAAATTTTTCAATAATTGTAATTAATGTTTACATTCCAACATTAATTGTCAGTCATAAATAATGATTATATTCTTACTTTAATCGTTAGTTGCGGTGATTGATTAAACACCTTTTAATCGTTAATTGCGACTGAGGATTAAATTCTTACTATCATTAATTATTATACATAACTTCCTTTCAGTTTTAATCGTCAGTTGGATATCTCATTAACGATTAATTGCTGAAATTCTTTCTGTTATGAAATCAGTATTTTCTTGTTCGTGATTAGGGATCGAGACACTTTGCAATAATGTATAAACAGATGATAATGCCGTAACAAATAATATTCAATGTTAATTAGACTTACAGCTAAACATATAAATCTGCATTTCGTAGGAATATATCAGGAATATGTTTTATTTCGATTAAACATCTTAACTTTAAAGCATTATAATTTAAATTATTACTTTTAATCAAATTCGATGTAATGACCGAAAAATGATAATTGGCAATTAACACTATTAATTGATTAAGTCAATTATTAACGATTAATTTCTTTTAATCAAGATTAACGATTATTGCTGATTTTTCAACGATAAATTTCCTTTAGTTAGCGATTGACGATTAATTTTATTTATCGATTAAATTAATCGCCGATTTTCCGTAAACATCAATCAGTCAATCAAACTAAAAATTTTAATCGATTAATGCCCAAATTTGATCTAGACTGGTTAGTACAAAAATTGATTTAATTTAAATGTATAGAAAATACTGTATGAATTCATATCGTTTATACTCTGAATATTAAAATTATAATGCTTCTTCTGTTGACGTAAATTTAATGTTAATAACAAATGTTATACAATAAATTAAATGATATTAATTTTCTTTGTAGATAGTGTATAAATAGTGAATAAATTTAATTTAATTTATTGCTAAATAAATAGTTCTATTGGTAGCTCTTTTTTTACACTATGTTTCAAAAAGCATATTTTTTGTGAAATTACATTACATTGGAAGTGGTTAAATCATGAATCTTTTGTAAAAAAACTCTATTGTTCCTTTTAAGAGGTTGTTATATGTAAATCTAGTTAACAACTCGGACTTTCTCATTTATAATTGCTGATAATTATAATAAATATAAGCCGTTTATTTTAAAAGTGGCCCAAGTTCATTTATCTTTAAATCAAGATATTTAGCGGTTTGCGTTTTGATAAATATAAAAATATTGGTAACTAATAATATGGTAATATAATGTTATTGTGTTTTTAAAGGTGTAATTATTTAGAAAATAATACGTTTTTGATGGCTATAAATGGACTTAATGAAAGCCACTTTCAAAATTAATGAAATAACTTTTTTAATTTTTAAATAGGCATAGCAAATCTCTTGAAAAAAATAAAATACCCTTAAAATAAAAAAAATAAAAATTGCAATTTTGTGTTATAAAATTAAAAAATATTCAACTTTTATTTACTATTAAAGAAATGTTAAATGTTCAATAATATTTCATAATTTATAATTTTTCCCCAATTTTTGTATGCGGGAGGAATTTAAAATAATTATGGTGTACAGGTGGTATATAGTGTAATAAGTTCATTATATCGTTGTATTTTAGTCTTACGATTGTTCTTACATTTTTGCATAGTGATGTCAATTTAATATTAAATTTAATTTAAAGTTTCTTGGCATTCCCCGAGGCGGTAGTAAATCCAAAGTTTTGAATAATGCATCCTCATTCATTGATTGTTTTATAGAACATTTTATATGGTTCAGTTTACAAAAATCGCATTCAATATTATTTAAAATTTAAAATACAACAGTATTTTTAACCAATTTATCTTTTCTCCGTTAGTATTTTTTAACTTTCTAAAAATTTTTCCATTTTGAGTGTAATATTTTTGTCCTAAATTCCATTTGATTTTTCGCGATTTTTGGATATACATATATGTCGTCACTCTTGTTTCTTGACATTTTTTTTGTGAAATCGTTTGAGACATTAGCTTCTCCCTCTGTTGATGAATATGTTTCTATGATTCTTTTTCTCTTTCCAATATTTTCAAAATTAGAATTAATACTTTTTAGATCATCTTCACTTTCTGAAAAATCTTTTTTTTTTGTATTAATTCGCATGGATAGAATTTTTGTACATAAAAAAAAATCAAAATTTCGTTAAAATTTTTAATAATTATGTGAATTATTTTTAACATATATAGGTCAGTTTTTTTATTTACTTGCATCACTGTCTGAGGTAACTTGAACACTTTCAAACATGTTGAAATTTATATTAAAAACAAAATAAAAATTAAGCAATCCAAATTTAAAGAAATTCTAAAAATAAACAAAAAGTTGTCCGTTTCATTTAGTCCGTAAAACAATAATGTTCCTACTCTGTTTTTCAATGTAGATTGCAGGAGAATAATGTGCTCCTTTCTGCGTACTTTGTGTAAGTACGAGATGTATCGTAGCTATGTTATCATCGGGTAAATTATCAGTTTACCAGCAAACTTCAGAAAAGTAGTTCTGCGCATTCAGTCGGATAAAAATAATCAGTTTTTATCACATTAGTGATCTTCCTTACATGCTTGTTTATTTGTGTTAATGTATTAAAACTATATATTTAATGGAATTATTATTACTTAAAAAATCACTATCTGAACTAATCGAACACCACTACTTTAATTTTACTTCATAATTTACTTTATATCAGTTTGAAACTCTTAAAATGGGAGCCACTTTCGAAATAAAAATTTTTATCATTTTATTAATCAGCTAATTTTCTATGTACAAAATCTTAGTGATTTTAAATATATTAGTTACAATTTGTTTAAAAATGAAAAGATAACGTAAAAATGTAAATATTAAAACAGCTAGTTTGATTTTTTTGGAAAATGGACTTAGGCCACTTTCAAAATAAACGACTTACTTGTTTAATGTTGTATGATATAATGTATAATATCTGAACAAATGTCTAGCAGTCATTGAAATAATTCGCATAATTCAAAATAATTCACTAAACTTCTTATTCCTTACTTTCGTAAAAGTGCTATATCATTTTATTTGAAGTAATATTTCATTAATTATTTTGTAAATAAATTGCTGGTAGATGATACAAACAAAAGGTTTTGAGTGCAAAAAGTTAATTATAGATCTGAATGTCTTGCTAGGAATATATGTAGTATGGATAATATTAGTGTTATGAAGCAAAAAAAAAAGAATCAACGGGTGTAAAAACGAATGACGAATGAAATGTAAACTATTTTCACTTTTCATCTTTTATTATATTCTATACTGTAGCACGAAGTTATGTTAACATGAGACGATATAAATTGAGACATTTCTGTTGCCAGCAATTATTTCTATCCATATATTCTACTTCAATATAATTGATTTGAAGACTATTTATATACACTCTTGACCAAAAAAGTGGCATGTTATTGTAAAATATTTTAGACTTATTCTCCTATCCATTATTTTTCTCTATTCTTCTTTGTCACTTTTTTCTCTACTGTTGGCTATTCTTTTTGTTTTAGTTAATGTATCACTACTTTGCTGCTTGTTGAGCATATTCCGCTGTATAACGGGTCTCAAAGGGTTTTGTCCATCAAAGAACATGTTCTTGCTACTTTTTATTTGGAATAGCAAATGGCATCGTTTCGTTTGAAATGTGAACAAATCCTATGTTTTTTGGGCAAGAATTGTTTTGAAGGTTTTTCTGCGCTGAAATCTACATTTGAAAATCTTATATTTCATTAATTAAAAAAAGGAGTACTTTAGAATACATTTTTGCCAAATAAAGAATAAAAGTACTTTTATAAGAAATGGAAACACTGAAATGTTTCGAGTAAATTGAATTTAAAAGAAAATCGCAGATACATATGTATGTACATATTAACAAAAATCATAATCAATCAAAAATTAACATCAATCATACATATGTATATCAATAGGATTGTTATCCATATGGATGAATTAATAGTAAGATTTCCAATATTGTGAAATATGTCTTATGACAGGTTATCCAGAATGTGCAGACGTACATGGAGAAGTAAATCAATGTTTCTAAAATAAATAGAAACCATCTATATTGTTTGTGTATAATCTTCATTTTTCTGTATAAACAAGTTGTTTAAATTATTTGGATTTTTCATTCAAAATCAATTAAGTCTATATTTATTTTGACGTACGAATTAATTATGAAAATATGCAGTCATTGCAATCACTCATTGTTTGGACAACTATTTTAGTTCTTTGACTACGGCAGACTTTGAGACGTACCAGCCGTATCATACGGTAGGAATTTAGTCGCAACCTACACCGAGAAGAGCGAAATTTTTCGTTAGGCGTACATTTCTGAAAAAGTATGTTAAAATAAAACACTACATTAAACCAATATTATTTATTTATTCGTATTCTACACTGAATTGTTAGTGCACATACTAAAAATTTAACATTGACATTAAGCTTTTTATAACAATCGTCAAGGAGATTTATAAATAATCGTTAGGGATATATATCACTAGTCACTAAGGTGCTAAACACATAGTCATTTTCAAGTAATTAAAAAAGAGAGTATGAAAGTATAGAGAATAGTTAAGTTAATTCGTTGTAATTTACATTGTATAAGAATATATATTTTGTTACATACATCTTATTTAATATACGTTCCAAAAATGAAGTACATAGTTTTAGAACTATTCGTTATTTGGAGTTTAAAATATTTTATTACAAGAATATTTTATGATGGACAAATTTTTAATAAACTTAAATCTTTCTTGTAATAATTTACTAATGACTAATAATGTAAAATAATCTAGGAAAAATCAATCATTTTAATTACAGACAATAAAAGACTCAAAGAGCAAATGAATTTAAAATTTTAAAATTTTTTAAAATGGAATATTAATCAATGATATACGTAATTAATAGTTTGGTTAATCATATTGGAAGTACAATTTTAGCAACACAATTGTTTGATTATGAAAAGAATTTACATAAAAGTTCTTGCACTGTGGTAATATATACAAAATTTTTCATTTCGCATTTTTTATATATTTTGTACGTTTTGGTAAAAAAAAAAGATCCTGTTGAAAATTGGCATTTGAAAATACTTTCCTAAGATTTCTTCCTTTTTTATTTCAGTAACTTGTTGAAAATTCTATCTGAACAATTTGTGAATTGAACAAATCAAATGACAATTGCAACTAATGATATTTAAACTTTGTTACGTCAATCATGTATATGTAAAAGAGATTAAAATTTTATATAAAATTTATATTTAGATATTTAAATAAGATTTAGTTTTTCATTGAAAAATTTAGTCGTACAGTATATAGTATCTAGACTTATTCACACAGCATAATTTTTGTAAATGCAAAGTTAATATTCGATTAATTGATTTTCCACGTTGAATGATTTTTACCAATCTAAGATACAGTGGAAAAGAGAACTTTACACTCTTGTAATGTACGAGAGACATAACCATAGACACGATTTTTCATTCTGATAACTTTTCTAATCTTTGAGGAAATTAATGTTCGTACTTTAAATTAGTCCTCAATTCCTTCTTCGTGATCCTTCTTAACCATTTATTTCTTAAGTCGCATATCTGTTTCTGCAATTGTTCCTTTATTACTTTTATTTTCACCATGTCCTCTTTTTAGTTTCACGATGTAGTTCCATAACCAAGTAAAAGAATTGCACGTAAAAGAAATCAATGAAAATATAATATTTCTTAATCAAAAGAAGTACTATTCGTTTTTCTTTGATTTCCACATCATCTCTTATTCCATTTGAAATTGACACAGTGAACGCATACGACTTTCAATCACATGTAATCACATTGTCTCTTACAATTGTTTTCGACTATTAGTATTACGCATTATTAGTACTTATTTTATTATTACAGATAACGAAATAAATTACATTTAGAAAATAACGTCACTACGTAACGTAATCGATACAATAATGTAAATCGATATAAATATATATTTGACTTTGGAACGAAATTGGAGAAGAATAAAAAATATTGTCTGGAATTGGCTTATAGATTCATCGTCTGACTAATAGAATCATCAGTCTGAAAGGTAAAAATCGAGAGGATACATTTTCCTATTTACTTTATATCAATAAGCATCATTAATCTGTTTTTAAATTTTAAAATTGATTTGAAACATTTAATATTATTCAGTAGATTATCATTAGAGCATCATTACTCAATAAATCAAATTTATTAATACTTTCGTTAACAATTTCTAAATATCTTTTCATTTTTTTGCATTAGTTTTTTTATTATGCATTACTTTTTTATTATTTTATATGAGAATCGATTATTTTCACGCAATTGATGGCTTGCAATTAATGCTAGTTTCTTTAACATTTCTTTTGTCCAAAATGAATTTTTTCGAACAGTTCGGCGAAATTTCCGAAAACCTGACATTTTTGATTTGACTAAAAGTTTAAAAATAGTTTCATTTTGCATAAAGACAATATTTACGAAAATGGTTCTTGTCAACTCAAAAAATAATTTTGCAAAAAATTTTTTATGTTTATTTGGTCGGAATCTTGAAAATTGATTTGTTTTAGACAAAAGAAATGTTTACGAGAAGGATTTTCGATGATTCAAAAGTTAAAGTTATTTTCAAAATTCTAATAGGAAGAAACAAGTTTTTAGAAGTGTTAGCAATTCAGTTTTTATTGTTATATAATATGAGCGTTGTACAGAACAATGTAAATCATAATATGTACAAAGTGGTCTGCGTAATTTGATTATCGAATAACTATTAAAATATGCAAAGTTGCATGATTTAGAAGGGTATATTATATAGTACCTATATTTTTCTGTAAGTAGAGACATTTAGAAGATTTCAAAATTATTTCCACTTTTTTAAATAAAATAATATATTTTTTAATCTATTGATTGATATAACTCGACATTCTCTATAAAAAAATATTAATATATGTATATCAAAAAATTATTTTAATTTTAATTTTATAAAATCCATGCATGGAAGACAAGAATAATATGAATTTAAGAATGCTGTATCGATAAATTTTGCAAAATTAAAGTTGTGTGAAAATATCTACTTTGAAAAAATATTTACCATGTAAAAACTTCAGCAATAAATATAATGATGTTGATACATAAAAAAAAACATTATATTCAAGGATTATAATCGAATGATTATTATTCCTTGTGATTCTAATTACAAACATTAGAAATTGTTATAGATAGATTTTAAGAAACTCGCGATCTTTCAGATTGTTCAAATGATTCTGAGATGAATAACCATTTTATTCGTTAAGCCGTCAAAGTTTTCTTACTAGAAAATTCGCTTCGTATCTCTCTAATCCAAGGCCAGATCCTCTCTTTTTATTACAATATTTTCTACGAGACAAACTAAGTTGTTTACAGTCGTTTTTCTAAATACTCGTTGAAATTTCTCAAGTTTATTGCGGATGGTTTATTACAGACATTCGGTTGTAAATCATGGAAAATTGAGTAATAAAGACGAGCTATCTGCTTTCGAACAGTTACGAAATTGTATCGCCGCTAACAAACAAACGAAGGAAAAAAATAAAATAAAAAATTTATTTGTTCTAAAGATTTCATAAAGCTATACATATATGTATATAGCTTTTTTGATTCAAATAACTTATCTATCATGATGTGCAAATAAATTGAATCTAATAAAAATTGTTATAAAATGTTTAGAAAAATGCATTAAAACAAACAAAATAAAAAAAGAATAAGAATATTTTTTAAAATGATCTGGTAACGAAAGTATTAATATACCTATCACATAGTTTATTTGCTCATTTTCTTTTGTTGTGTAGAAATTTACACGTTATTCGTAGGCTATCTGTAATTCACTTTTAATGAAATATATATGTACAAACATGTTTGCAATACTTTTCGCATACTTTCAAGTAATTTTTCCTTATCTATTATTTGAATTAAATGAATTGAATGGTATGAATAACATTGTAGAATATAACAATTAATTATTTTCTAGAAAAAGAATCTAGAAATTCTTCTAGATGATACACAATTAATACTTGAAAAAGTATTATTTTAAATAATTATTATTATTGAAAATTTTGGACAATTAAACAAGAGAATAATCAATTTGTATGAAGCAATGAGTAAACCGAAATATACTATTTTAATTTAAGGATTCTGTACTTTCACTTATGATATTATATCTTCAAAAAATTATTGCACCATTTTTAACTGATGAACTTTCTCTTCTTTATTTAGGACGTATCTCTTTATTTATACATATCCTGTATTTGTTTCAGATTTAAACTTCGTACAAGTTCACATACATTGGAATATGAACTACAACGTAAAAAATACTTCAAGTTGTTTACTTTTTAAAAGAGCTTTAATAATATATTGTTGCATTTTTATTAAAAAATGTAGTAGCTACATTAGTAGTAACATTGTATACTGTACAGGATTTATAATGTATGTACATATTCTCTACATGTTAATTTTAAATCGAATATTTAAATTATTTCGGCTGCTACTAATGTTAAGAAAAAGTGACGATATAGAGTTTAAATGATTTCAAGGTGTGCATCTGACATTATTAAAATGATCCTATGAAGATCATCTTGAAAATTTTTTTCAAAGTCATCATAGTTTTTTTTTTGCTATCATAGTTGTAGTTGATGTCAAGATAAATTCAATATGATTGAATGGCAGTCGTTCACAAATAGAGAAATGTGGTAATTCCTTCGCATGGAAATGTTAATAATATAAATTAAAAATAGAATACGTCTCAGAGAGGATTCGTGTGGAAAAAAGAGTAGTTACACTATAATGGTATTTTTGGTCGGTTATGGAAATAGGAAAGTAAACTCTGATTAAAATATAAAATTTCTTGCCAAACTGTGTTGGATGTTTTCGATAGATTTATTTATTAGTACCATGACAGTTGTAAGAACAACCTTGACTTTTTTACGTAAAAAGCATTTTTTGAGAATTAAGAATATGGAAACACGTAGCCCATTAAATACTAAAAAAATTTTGTCTGAAACATTTTTTAATTGCACTATCGGAAATGCCTAAAAACTAGTGACAAAACTTAACGCGGACACCCTGTATATTTGCTATAACAACAGGTTAAAAGACTCTGACTCTGAATAGTCAAGTGATTCCGAAGCCGCGGTTTGTATTGTTAAAATCAAATATCTTTTTAAATATTACTTTTTCGAATATTTTACCAATCAGCGAAAATATTATAGTAAAATAGAATTTGATAGATCTGTAATTCTTATAGTAATCCCTATTTGCCTGTTTTGACCTTATTAATAGAGATGACTTTGGCTACTTTCCAGTTGGAAAGTGATAAAATCCAGCCAAATTTCGATATGTAAGATAATTGGCAGTAGCTCTTTTTAAAAACACATTTCAATATTTTATTGTTTAAATCGAGCCTTGCCATCTTTAAATCTAATAATCAGCAATGAATTTCGGGGAAAAGTTGCTCTTTAACAGGTAGGCATAAAAAACAATTACTGTTGATTGGAGATAAGACATTGGTGGCACTATTGTACACTACTGCAATACACTTGGCTAGCATACACTTTAGCTGTTTCGAAATTATTTGATAGAGTTCTTTTTAAAGGATGGACAGACAATCCTTGCAGAAGAATTATTTATGGCAATTTTTCAGGTGGATAAAAAAATGAAGTCCGTTTTCCGGAACGCATTGAATATATAAGCTTATCTTCCCTCTTATGGTCAAAGAAAAGTCTTTATCAAATAGTCTATTCTTTGCCCCAATTTCCTTAGGGAGCTTCTTTTGATTAATGCTCCAAGAGAAGCGTGCATGCGTCTAGATGAAGGTCCTTTCTCAGGTAAAGGAATGTTCTAGAAGGTAAAGTTCTAGATGAATTGCCAGAACAAGCGCTCGAATTTAGAAATCCACACAGTATGTTTATTTGATTATAAATTTTATCTATATTAGTGAAATTTTTTATCAAAGTAAAATTATTTGTCAATTCATGATAACTAAAATTATTTTTCAATTCATGATAACTGTTTCAATTGGTTAGTCATCGTGACCAATTTTATTATAAATCAGAAGAATAGGCTTGTGAAAAGTGTTGAAGTCGTTTATTACTTTGTAAAGAAAGAAATCCGGATAGTTGGTTAGAAATATATCAATTATGAATATAAATAATTTTTTGTTTGATGAGGGAGGAGGGCGAAGGTACATGATATTTTACATGCCTTAAAAAATAATCATAATACTTTATCAGACTCGTTGGCTAGCAGATTTTCGTTGGTATGCAGATGAGTGCATTAAAATTCTCATCCATTAAAAATGGGAAATCCATCCTGACCAAAGCATCTATAGTCTTTTCAACTGGACAAGGTAGTAGACCTAAACAAGTGCATGTGATCGATGCGTGCCTAAGATAGGATTGGTTTACGAGTTTCAGAACTCTGCGAATTAAGAACAGAATCGCTATAGGAATAATAGAATAATAAGGAGCAGTTCGTCCCTAAGGATCGACCAGTAATATTTGTTGCCAGCCAATAACTGCAATCAACCATGTGAATATTTTGTTTATGTCTATAGTAGACTATAAATTCTTGC
This sequence comes from Frieseomelitta varia, assembly GCF_011392965.1. Taxonomy (NCBI): domain Eukaryota; kingdom Metazoa; phylum Arthropoda; class Insecta; order Hymenoptera; family Apidae; genus Frieseomelitta; species Frieseomelitta varia. The sequence goes on along the minus strand of NW_025110004.1, from coordinate 397,269 downwards.
ATAGGTTTTATAAAATTAAAGTTAAAATATCATCTAAATTAATAATTTTTCGACTGATGTTTGCGCACATACTTTATGCAGGTAACAGGCAAATTATTAATACAGGGAACAGGAAAATGATTTTTCTTAATAAACTTTGATGTTAAGTAAGAAATGATTTTTTTTTTAATTTTGATTGATTGAGGTTCTTGGTGGAAAATTTTATAAATTATATGTATCGTTGTCAGCAATATTGTTTTTAGTCAGTTTTATTATATTTCATCAGAACGAGTCCATACTCCGTCAATCTTCTCAAACTGTTATTATCTGAAACATGCGATGGTCTTTTAAGAATCAATGTTCGAATCTTCATTTTTTATAGAGAATACATAGAAAGAAATGTCTTTATTTTTTAGATCTTTCTTGAACTTATTGAAGTCAACATCATTACAGTGAATTCTACAACTTTTTTTTTAATACGTTAGCTTTATAGTTATTAATGAATTGCGGATTTTTATGCATTTTAAAATTTTTACGGACATAATTGCAGAAATAGAATCGAGAAAGAAATTTGTTTCATTTAATAACTACTCGAATATACACAATATAATAAATACACAATATAATAAATACTCGAATTTGAATATTTACATATATATTTTTATAAATTATTGTACGGATTTTATAAGTTTTTCAAATTTTCCATAAAGTTTCCATAAATACATAAAAACCCGCAATATATATATTACTAAAGATATTTTATGAAATGTTAAAACATTGAAAATTCTGAAAGTAAACTTTTTTTTGGGGATTACTCCAAAATTTCCTCTGTCAATAACCGTATCCCTAATTTGGTTGTTTACATTGGCTTCGTAATCTCTCCTATCTTGAAAGAGAAGGCATTCAATGAATACGATTGTCGATGGGAATGTTCAGTGTATTTCCACTTCCATAGCACTATTGGTACTTCTTTATGCAACTTTATTGTTTTTGTTGTTTCTACAATTGTTGTTACTATCGTTGTTTTTATCGTTACTGAGTTTAGCTCTTTTTTAAAATCTCTATGTTAGATTCGCAAGATTTAGTCTTTTTTATTGAGACCGTGCAATCCTCGCCTTTAAACACGTTAATTGTGTGACCTTATTACGTATCCCCGAAAATGAATTTGAACAAACAGATTACATATTAATTTTGGCTTTTTATTTTCTGGTTTTTCTGGCTTTTATTTTTTGGTCAAGATCGAAAGCAAGGGATGTTTTTGTGGAGTTTCTTCTATTTCTTCAATCAAGCCTAGGACACACACTATTTAACACCTATCGGAGAAAGGACATTAAGACTATGCTTTTATAAAAGGAAAAATACTTTCATTGTTAAAATCTGTAAAAATTTAATCGCCTTTAAAATTGAAAAATTTTTTTCAATTTAAACTAGATCTATCATAATTTCGGAAATTGAAATCTTTCTTTTACAATAAGTCTTGGAAATTTACTTTACGATTTTTTTTTTTGCCATTTTATTGAATCTTGAACGTTAAACTCAAAAATTCAAGAGATCCTAACATCTTGTCATCAAACGTTCGAAGTTCGGTAAAATAGTGATAAAAATTGTACAGTAAGTTTTAAGAGGTTATTGTGAGGAGGAAATTTAGTTGTGAGTATTGTGATAGATTTAGTTCGAGAAAATTTTTTTAATGTTCTCGAAGGCACGTAAATTTTTACAATTTTCAAAAATAAAAGTTTCCTGGTTTCCCATCGTTTGCTACACGATGTAAAAATATTTACATAAAAAACTATCGTAGTCAACGCTGTCAAAGTAGAGACTATGCACTTTGAAATGAGAAGTAACTGGATTGTTATATAAAGTTTGATGAAGTTATGGCATTTTAAAATATAGACAATTTTTCAATCACGTATGCCAATACTTTCGTCTACCTCTGTTCACAGGTAATAATATTGTACTTTCTAAGAGTAGTTTTTCAATAGCGCGGATTAATAAGCTGATTGATTTATAGAAGGCAGATAATGATAAATCTTTTAGATAATTGCATCTCAGATAATCATATTTTGCAACGTAATAGTGAAATAAATATTTATTTTATTTTAATTACGATAAATAATTAATAAACGTTATACTTTTAATACTATTAATACAGAGAAATTCGATATTCTATGAGCATTATTTCGACTTATTTTAATTAAAATATCTCTTGAGCTAATGGTTTTGCGGTATAAATAGTGTAATACTCTTTTTATAGAGAATGACAAGCTGATTTGATTAGTGTATTAAAAAATATATAATTAAAATATTTAAAATATTGTATAATTTGATTAAAATATTAAAAAAAAATTTGATTTTCAAATGTCTTCTATGTATTCACATTGAAGAATAATTATATCAATCAATCTTTTGAAACCATTCAACTTTTGTTTAAACCATTTTTTGATATAAATAATCGCTCCGAAAACATTTCAGTTTCTAGTCTTAGTTGACTCACCCAGTGATTCCTCTAACCCTAATTAAGCTGTTTCCTAAAAGTGTTTCCTAAAACCGATGTCTGGAAAACAAATGAGCGACACAAGGTCTCATGGACCACCAGATGTCGATCGTTGCCATTTCAGAACTTACTTAAAATTAGAAAGTTTTAGAAATTAAAAGTATTAAACTTTATTAAACTTTATTAGTTTTATCATTAGTGGAAATTTGAAAAATATCTACCATTATATCAGAAAGTGTAACCATTCTTGTATAATATAATTAATGATGAACCCTGGGTGATAATTAAAATATAACTGTAAATATTTAGAATAAACTCGTGAAATCTTTTGGTTATTTACAAATATAGTGTCGCATGATATCTTAGTCGTAGTATTTATATCATTATTATTTCGCCCGCCATCTCAAAAAATTGAACTACCGCTCTTCTTTGCGAAAGTACAGTAAGACGCTAAAGCAGATGAAACTGGAAACCTAGCAACATTTTGTGACATTGTATGGTAACTCGGAGCCCTAGGGTCTCATTTACAAACTTTACAAAAACTCCGGGTAAGAGGTATGATCAGTATCCTCCGGTGTAATATAGAAGAATGCATAGATAGTCGCGAAACAACCAGCTTACTCCTGAATGTCATGTAACCAGTTTACTCCTGAAACATTATATAATTAGATAAGATCTCCCACCCAGTATTAAAAGGACACGGAGCGGGAAGTCGCAGTTGTCGTCGAATCCCTCAAAAACGAATAATACTCGTTACATACAAGAAAATTGGCAAAAAACTTCTCTCTGAATGAAAATTTTTGTAAAAAAATTTATTTGTTTACAATAATGAGTTTTTTTTATATTATATTAGAAAATATAATTTTATAATTGTTCATGAAAATAAATATTTTTTTATACAATTTTAGATTTTAATAAACTTGTTTTTGAAGATCTTTCACAAATTTATAAGAGGTAATTCTCTATTTAAATTATCCATTATTATGTATTGCTGAATTCCATTATAATCAGACCTCTTTACAGACTTTCGTCAGTATACTGCAACCGTAGAATTAGAACTTAAGATAAAAAAATTAATTAAGTCCTGATTTGTATTTTTTCTCGATGACTCTCCGGTCTCGATGATGTTCTTTAATATAGCGTACTTCTTTGTGTTGGGCTTTTAAAATTTCCTCCAAAAGTTTCCCTATTGACATTTCGTTTGGATATAACGATTTCGGCTATTTTTTCATTTTGGGCGAAATTGGGGAAACAAATTTGATTTTAATGTAAAATTCAATTATCCAGAACTAATGTAAAAGTCATGGTACTTTTTGGCCAAATTTAAAAATTTCATTTCGAAATCGATAAAAATTATATATAAATAATTGAAAAAATTTGTTATTATTATATTAAAATTTATCAGTAATTTAAATATTATAGTACTAAATATATAAACTTATAAAAGTAAAACTATCTCATCATTTCCTGTGATAAATGTTTGAAAAAATGCATTAATTTTTACGTTTAATTTCATGCTTCAATTTTAACAATAAATTAATATATTTCATAAAAGTTATAGGTAATATTACAAATTATATTACGTTATGTATAATATTCTACAAATCTTTGAATATCTCACTTTTTCGCATTGAATCAAACATTGTGGCTCGGACCGAATTTCGTCGAGACCTCTGTGTTAAAAATCCTGCACGTAAAGTAATCCTCGGTCAGCTGGACAGTTTTTAACAAGTACTTTCGCTGGAGATATCTTTCTTTCCGTTTGGAAAAAAGGAATATTTTTGAAGGACAAAAGGAAAAACCCGAAATCGTATTGGCCAATTTGTTTCCTTTTCCTTACGAAAAAAGTCGAAGGACTGAGCTGCGGCACATCAATGTGTCGTAGCGCTGTTTCTCGATATCTCGAGAACCTTCGAGAACCTTCGAGAACCTTCGAGAACCTTCGAGAACCTTCGAGAACCTTAGTATTAAAAAGAAGAGAAGTTAGAGAACGAAACTGTTCTATACATTAGGTAACGCTAATACCGGGGACAGGGAAATTTTTAGAAGTAATAATTCAATGAAAGTTTGCGAAAAGTACAAATGTAGAATATGCCTCGATATAAGTTATACTTTTCATAAAAAATTCTAAATTGTAAGCAATAAAAAACGTAGGATTCCATTTAAAAATTTAAATACGACTTTTACAATATACTCCGACGTTATATCAAGGTCAAATTATTATCATAATATAATACCACACAATTTTTTGAATCTGAAACATTTTTTCGTATTTCTGATACTTACAGAAATAATTACAGATAGATATCTAAAACGGACATACTGTGTATTAATAAATACCGAGAATAGTCATTTATCTGTAATATATCAATCAGCTAACTAGAGATAACGTTCAGAAATAAGAAACGAAATATTTTACATAATCATTTTAAGATTATATTGCAAATTCGTTTCTTATTGATTGTAGTACATCATTGATGAATTCTAAGCAGGGATTGGAAAAAAAACTTTGAAATAGGTTTCACTTGAAACATGGAAACTCTCTCGGAAAATGTTTTTACATTACAAGTCCGGACAAGAACAGATAAATAAATGTTCTTAAAAATAAAAGTTTCCGTTAAAATAAAACTTATAAAATATAAAAAGTAAGAAGGAACAAAGGATAATTTATTCGTGAGTAGATGATTAAAAGGATAATTTATTCATGAGTAGGTGATTAAAAAAGTTCACAATATTTGTAGCAAATACTGAAGTATTCGATGAATAATATTCGGATATAAAAATATTTCCATATAACTTTCATCAAACAGATTTTAAATATCTGTTCCATAAGAACATACTCAAAAGTGCTCCTAAGCGTAATGCTTTTGTCTATGAAAATTCTACAAAAACAGAAATTTTTGTATACGTAAGTTCAAACAGAATTTTCTTTAAAACAAAAAGAACCTACTAATTCGATAATCGATCTCCGATTCTAAGTTCTTCGGAAATTAAATTCTAATAAATTGACTGTGGTGTCTTGGGAGAAAAATTTTCGGTTAAAGTTATCGATTTCTATAAAAGAGAAGCTATTCCTCTCTCAATGGTCGTTCCTCTTTTTCCTTTTTCTTCTTATCATCAAATTGCAAACCTTTGCCTTGCTCTTTTCTTTTGGTGTATTGTCTTCTGGTTGAGTATACTTCGCGTTGCCCAGTCATTTGTGCACGTCGCTCGAGCGTTCGAGGGCTCGCGAAAATATGGCGTCTTACACGTTTCACACGTCTAATACAACAGTTTTTCTTGTCTTTCTCTTTCTCTTCCTTTTCTTTTAGACATGGAGTTATACACTTGTACTTTTAACAATGTGCCATGTAGCAATCGGAAGAGAACACAATAGTGCAAGTTATTTTTTGTCTGCACATGGAAATGGTCAATATAGCAAATTGCATGCATCCTTGTCAATCCTATTTATTTGAAAAATAATTACCTATTTTATGTGTTTTATATGATATACTGCATTCTACATACAGTCAGGGACAAAAGTAAGTGGACAGATGATGAAAAAGGATATCAATGAAATGTTATTTGAATAACAATTAAAAGTAATATTTATAGTCGGTGCAAGCCCAAATTAGGTTTAAACAAAAAATCCAACCAATTACGGAAAGACAAAAGTAAGTGGACACTACCAATAACTGCTTAATTAGTATTTAGTATTGCCGCCTTTTGCTGCAATTACGGCCTCTAGTCATCGCGGCATACTGTTTATAAGATTTTCTATATAATCTTTGTCAATATTATCAAAAGCTGATTTTAAATTATTAAAAAAGTCCATTAAGTTAAAAATCCATTTTCTTTCGCTTGCCCAAAGGAAGTTTGGAATCCAATACATGCCACAAATTCTCTATCGATTTCAAGTCAGGAGCTTGGCTGTGCTGGCCATTCGAGTAACTTAATATCTGAATCACTAAAAAATTTCATACTCTTTTTGGCAACATGTTTTGGATCATTGTCTTGTTGAAAAATAAATTCTTCCTCCAAATTCATTTTTACTATTGCCTCTTGCAAATCTTCGTTGATTATGCTAATGTACTTATCAGCATTCATAATACCATCAACTGGTAAGTTTCAAATCCCATTCCATGAAAAACAATCCCATACCATTAATGAACCTCTAAATTTAGTCGTTGGTGTGATAAATGATTTTTTGTATGTTTCATTTTTCTTGTTCCAGACTTTTTGCTTTTTCTTCAATTGTCGCATCTCAAATTTTAATTATCAGACTATACTATCTTTTTCCAGAACGATATAAACATATTAACATACATTTTAGCAAAAGCTAAACTTCATGTTCTTTTTATTAACATGAAGTATACGCCTTGCCCTACAAGATTTTAGTCCCACTTTGTGCAACCTTCGTTTTATAGTTTTTCTCGTCACACATCTAATCCTATTGAATTTAAAATCTGCCGTGAGGAGATCGTTGGCTCTCGTCGACATTTTCGAACAATTCAACGGCCTTCTTATATGATAGTACAACGTTTTCGTCCACGGCGTCTTAAATTCTCTACAGTATTACGTACTAAATAATTTTTTCTATATTTTTTCCACCGCACTTTTTGATATTTTACACTTCTGGTCTATAAAAGTCCTGACTTGAATCCGAATCCGAAAGAGAATTTGTGGTATGTGTATTGGATTCCAAACTTCCTTTGAACAAGCGAAAGAAAATTTAACTTAATGACTTTTTTAGTAATTTAAAATTAGCTTTTGACAATATTGACAAAGATTATATAGAAAATCTTAAAAACAGTATGTCGCGATTAGAGGTTGTAATTGCAGCAAAAGGCGGCAATACTAAATACTAATTAGCAGTTATTGGTAGTGTACACTTACTTTTGTCTTTCCGTAATTGGTTGATTTCTTTGTTTAAACCTAATTTGGATTTGCACCGACTATAAATATTATTTTTAATTGTTATTCAAATAATCTATATACTGTAAGGATAAATGTTAAATAAAACTTAAATATGTAATTACAATGCTATATTGATTAAATTTCACTGATATTCTTTTTCGTTATCTGTCCACTTACTTTTGTCTCTGACTGTATGTATAACTGTCGCCACGATTTCTTTTTAATGGATTAACAAAAATTTGTTTTTGCTAATCCAACCAAAGCTTAATCTGTTTTTAGTGAGCTATAAACTATAATATAAAATATAATATAAAAAATTTCACGAAAAATTTTTTTTCGATAAAAATTCAAGATCATCTTGACTTTTTTAAATGGCATTATGTATTTTTGTCTTTATCATATCATAGTTGTAATGTCAAGATGAATTCACCTCTCCATGAATTGAATTCGATGGCCTTGAGATGAAGTTAGAAATTAATAAAGGAAAGTGTTATATTATTGTACTAAATTAAACTTTATTTTTAGCAAATCAAACTTAGTTTTTGCACCGAACTAAACTGTATTCAATTACAGTAATTCAATTACAGTAAACTGTATTTAATTACAGTAGGTGTTCAAACCGGGTATCGATTTTCTTGTAAATATGCTTCAAGTCGTTTAAGTAGTTCTTAAATTCATGCTCATCTTAAGGTCATATGCCGGGTTATATTGAATTCATCAAGGTGATCTCGATTTTTAACGAAAATAAACTTTTGGGGAAACTAAAACAAATTAATTAAACTAAACAAATTATAACTAAAAACAAATTAATTTTTGTTCGAAACATTTTTTTACTAGGTCGATTTAGAAGTCCATGAAAAATCGTGGCGATGATATATAGCAGTGATAGTTATACCCTGTATTGTAAAATATTGAATGGCTAGTTGGTTAATAAGAAAGTAACAATAATACGTTTTTTAAAACATTTTTTTATTGAACTGACGCTTGATTTTTTTGCACGAATTTTTTACAATTACTACACAAGTCCTCTGTTGCTCGATCTTGCCACGTGTATATTATCAATTGTATATAACATCATGTATTCCAAATGTCCATGAGCATATTTTCAATCTCTTACTGCTCGTTACTAATTATGTTAGCATAGACATTTATTCGTAAATTTTATCACTTTTACAACAGTGTGATGTTCGTAGTAAATAATTATTGTTATTTTTTTTCTTAATAATTTAAATAAAGCGGTAGTTACACTGTTACGGTAGGTACACTGTTTAAACGTATTTAGTGAGTCACAAAATTATTCGCTCAGTCGATAGTGCGGTAAAGATTAAGGAAGTAATCAGATAACGAAGGACTTTTTCAGACTTCTTTTAATCGGTATACATTATTTACAGCTCAGTGTAACAAAATCGTAAAAAAAAAGTGAAAAGTTTTGATTTATAATTGCAAAAAAAAACGAATCAACAAATCTTTACACTTTTTCACGTCACAAAATTATTCTCATTTCATAATAATTATTTGTTATTAATTATTATCTTAATAAAAACAAATGCAATCGATGTGACTTTGATAGGCATTTGTTTCTGATTCTCGCTGAATATCAGTATAACGTAGACAAGTGGCTAAGAAGTATTAGTTTTCATTTCAAAAGTTCAGTATTATGGGTAGAAAAAGTGAAGAAACAAATCTGGAAGTCATAAAAATTATTATTTTTCATTGGAAAAATAGAAAATCCATTAGGATTATTGCAGAAATTGTTTGCAAAAGTTATTCGACAGTGCGATACATTATAAAGCGATAAGGTAAAAGAAGGATTAGAAAATAAAACAGGCCGTGGTAGGAAAAAATTATTAAATTCCGCAGAAGAGCGATTTAGTGAGAGAAGCCAAAGAAGATCCAAAAATAAGTGCTCCCCAAATCAATTCACTTCTTCATGATTTTTCTGGAAAAGAAGTTTCCCATGAAAAGTTTGAAGAATACTGCGAAAGAACGGGTACAGCGGTCACAAAGCAAGGAAAAAATCTTACATAAATGCAATTAACAGAAAAAAAAAAAAAGAATAGAATTCGCGAAAAACTATATTTCAAAGCCTCCTGAATTTTGGCATCTTTTGCGATGAAAGCAAATCTAATATTTGGGGCTCCGATGATTCGCAAAAAGTTTGGCGAAAACCAAACACGGAGTTGGCTCCGAAGAATTTGCATAGTACTGTTAAGCACGAGGGCGGTCATATAATTGTTTGGGGCTGCATTAGTTACCATGGTGGATAATCTACAAATTATTAGGGACACAATAGACAAAATAGCGTATTTAAATATTTTAAAAGAAAATTTAAAGCAAAGTGCTCAAAAGATGGGGGATTTTGAACGTTTTCCACTTTTACCAAGATAACGACCCCATAAATTTGTACAAATCAAAAGTAGTGCAAGAATGGTTGTTATTACAACTGCCCGAAAATAATGCAAACTCCTCCTCAGTCCCCGGATTTAAATCCTATCGAGATGGTATGGATATATTATATAATATATATATATATATTATATATATATTAGATACTAAAATACGTGAAAATTCAATTAAAACTGAACTACAAAACAGACTACAAGAGGAATGGCAAACAATTGACATTAATTATTTACAAAAAAATAGTGGGATCAATGCCAAAAAGGCTTGCGGAAGTTATAAAACGGAAGGGATATCCCACTAAATATTAATTTTATTAAGATAATAATTAAAACAGTAATTACTATGAAATTAGCGAATAATTTTGTGACGTGAAAAAGTGTAAAAATTTGTTATGATTCGTTTTTTTTGCAATTATAAATCAAAACTTTTCACCTTTTTTTTTACGATTTTGTTACACTGAGCTGTAAATAATGTATATCTATTAAAAGAAGTCTGAAAAAGTCCTTCGTTGTCTGATTACTTCCTTAATCTTTACCGCATTATTGACTGAGCGAACAATTTTGTGACTCACTATAATACTCCAGTATTCAAACGATTTCCAGCTCAATACTTTACTTCGTGCAATATATGAGTGGTTTCAATACTTGTCGAACAAGAATGTCGAATTAAGTATAGGCATCAATCTAACAATTTCAACTACTAAATGCCTAGCAATGACGAAAGTTAAACGATTTTTCAACTAGGTAAAAGTCAATATGTTATAGTTTGGGAGATATTTATGAAAAAATAAATCAGAAATAGAAAGAATATAGGACGTCATTTTCGAGAAAAACAATTTTGACGATCGATCCAAACATGTACATAACTATATGTTTGAATTTGACGTACTTTCATTTCTGCTTATATTTGTATTTATAAACATGATCGATGTCATTGATGATGTTTCTTATTATTGCTATTATTATACTGTCCATCGATTGAAATTCTTTTATTGCATTGTATTTAGTTTATTCTATTTTAATTCAAATTATTTTATAAACAAAAATAGGAATTCAATGTAATTTTTAAAAATCCAATTTATTAATGCTAAAAATGTTAATCGTGATATTTCATACAAAGTTATGATCTTTGAATTAAATTATTGTGCATTCCATATAGTGTTTACATTTTTTAAATTCTTTTTAAAGATCTTTTTAACTCTATTCTTTATTCTTTAATAAAATTCCACATATAAAAATTCTTCAAGTCAAAATTTACAGTAAATACATGTATACCGAGTAAATTTTCAAAATTGTTTTTCTGAAAAACCATACATACATACAAAATTTTATTTTATATTTGTCACTTATTTTTTTATGAATCATCTCTTACTCAGTTGAGAATATTACTAAACAGCCTGTAATACTGCTCATAAAAATTATATCTGAATAGTATTTTTAGTCTGTTTGTACAATTTGTTGTATTCTATCATTAGAGAAACAAATTGTAAATTTGCTCGACATTGTATTATCACATTTTTGGCACATCTCATTGTTAATGAAGGATTAACTTAGACAGCAATTCATATTTTCCTCTTCGTTCGTTGAAAGGAACATTCATTAGTTCTGAAAACTGAACAAAATCTATAGCTATGAGTTATTCTTTATGAGATATGATCAATACGATAGCATAAATGGAAGTAAATCCAACCTTCTTAGTATTTACGATTTTTTCATATGTCGTCTCAAGCTATAAAAAATTATCGTAAAAATAGAACTTGTAAAAACTTCAGTAACAAAAATGTATCTCAGTACAAATATTTTGTAAAAATTTTTATTTTTATAAAAAAAAGTTTATTTTTATAAGAAAAACTGAAATGTTCAGACGTGCAAGAAATATTCAAAATATTAAAATAATCGACAAAAATTGTGGAACTGATGTATCAGGTTTTTGGTACTAAAAAAGTTAAAAATAAATCAAAAACGTGGAAAATATTTTTCTTCACTTCTGAAATTTTTTCAAGCTCGCTCAGAAAACAAAAACTTTTCTATTTTAGCACTCTTTATTTAAAGATTGTAAAGAGTGAAACTTTGGTAATGCTAGCTTGGACGTAAATGTGAAAATTATTTTAGATGTCGTTTCGTGCAAATTTCAGAGTCTTTTCATATAATTTTCAAACTACTTTCAAATTTTTTTGTGGAGCAAATAAAATCACAGTTTTATTTCGCATCATAAAAAATTGGTAATATTTAATATTATATTGGTAATATTTAATGGTAATTTCCATTCAAATTAATCTGAGAAATCTGAAAATCTGTGCATTAGTTTTAATAATTAATAGTTTAATAGTTTATATCAGTTTAATATAGTTTTAATCGTTTAATAATAGATGAATAATAGACATTTCCTAAAACAGTCCCTTTCGTAGTCTTCGCATTATCATCAAAATCAAGCAAGTTATGTACGTATTACTTATTTATTTGTACAGTACATAGCACACTTATTTATATGCGACGATTACATACGATTATAACCATTCTTTGATTTCATAATATACGTATTAGGATTTCTAGATAAATTGAGTCTAACTTTTATCAAAATTTAACAATCAATTTGGTATTCGAATCATACCAACATTTAGTAATTATAGTTACGAAGTCTTACTAACATTTTTGCGACTTCTCAAACTTTATATCAGATTCATCTTATGGCCTTTTGATTTCGATCAAGGGCCAAATTTTCTTCATTTTTGTATGATTTATTTTTGTACTAGATGTTATTTCTTTCTATACTGAAATCACATTCTGTATTTGCATTGAATTTTTAAGGAACGCTATCAGTGATATTCAATTAAATTATTTATCTCTTGAAATTAATAAATTCATTTTGATCATTCATTCGCACACGGTTCTTAATTTGGAAATTATCGTTTAAACGTATTGCGTATTTTTTTATCCTGTTTTTTGATAATAACTTTCATTGGCAATATTTCACACAAAATTTATTATCTACGAAAACTGTTAAATATGTTAAGTATAATTTAGTTATTTAATATAACTATAATTTAAATATAAAATATTTAAAATAATATACAAATTTATATAAATCTAATTTAATTAAATATAAAATTACATATTTATCGTACGTATAGATTTGTTCTGTAATGCTTTATCTGAATTAATTAAATTATTATTAATGCAACAGAAGTTTTATTCCAACTAACATGTTCCAACTATTGTACAATTTTTAGACAATTTTACATTTATTTTTACAATTTGATTTAGCTTTTCGGTAAAAAAGTATAGATTATAGTCCTTTCTTGTTTGTATTTTTCAAAGAGTAATTTGTAAGCGATAACGTAACTGAAAGCGATGCGACCCGATTCATTTCTGTAACTGAGTCACTGTAATTTCCTAGCTTTTCTAAGCGACCCACGTATGCTCGCGTCTTTCTACAGTTTGGACCGCGCGATACGATTACGACGCGACGCGGCAAACTATGCCTTCACTATTTCAAATTACACGAATACGTGCTCGTACAAGTTCCAGCAGATATTCGTACATTGCAAGTCGTGAGGTTTCGTAAAATCCGTCGGTCGTTAACCTTATGCGAAAATGGATAAGACAGTTCGACTGTGGCAATACCGCCGCCGCCGCTCTCTATAGATATCCAAACGTTTGGCGAGCAAGTAACTACATTTAAACTTACGATTAAACGCGATCACGTGTGCTCATGCGCGCGTATGGACACGTAAGCATGCACCTTTTTTTCATTGGGTTTCCTGGTATGAATGCAGCAGCCTATTTCAATCATTCGTTTTCGAACTAATGTTCATTTCGACGAATTATTCGACCGGAGATATATCTAGAGATGCCTTCGTAATCAGAAAGTGTGCTATTAAACGAACCTGCAAAATTCAATGTGATTGGATAAATTTTGTTTTCGTTCTGACTGTATTCTTAGAAATTTTTGCTCACAGGTAAACGTTTCGTTTTCGAGAATTTTGTAAATGATGATACGATCACTTAAGTGAAATAATGTAAAAGTTTCATTGATTACCTAAAGATAAAATATAGTTCTGAATTGTATCATTAGTTGTTTTGATTTAGTTTCTCTGGTCGTTAAATTTTTGAACTTAAATATAAATTTACGAGGAATAATCATTCATGTGATTATTTACAAGAAATATATTAAATGTTATACGGTGTCCCAATATTGAAAGTATAACAGAGTGATTCTTTTTTATAAAAAATAAAGAATAAAATTTTTTCATTATCTTTCTAATTTATCAGTTGAATTTTGCTAATTCTGGATTGCACAAGAATGACGAATCGATAAGAGAGCTTATCCTAATGCGAAAATGAATGAAAAATATAAAATAAAATTTTTCCCTCAGTCTTGCCCCGACAGCCGAACCGATCGGACGTACCATCGTGAATCGTACCGAAGTCGAGTACCACGGAGTGAGAAGAGTCAGACAGGTTACAATTAGCTGCGTTGGTGACCCCAACACAGCAGTGCGGGCATACAACCCGATTATAAGTGCACAGTGTGTTTGTGTAGTGTCGTGTGTGAGTGCGCGTCATTCCACCATGACAACAAATAAAACTCAACAGAACACAGAAACCGGGATCTCCTCTGAATCCAAATGCTCTTACGCTAATGCAACTAAAACGCAACAAGAATACTCTCCGACCCAGGACCAAGCCATAATCTTTCAATCAACTGAAGGCATCACTATTAAAGAATATGCTACAGCGATCGGTAACATCATAGGACCCAAAGCAATCAAATTCCTTTCTAGAATATCAAACGGTAGAATATGCATGTACCTGGACAGTAAACAGACAGTAACAAACCTAACACAAAAACACAAATCGATAGTGATAAATAAAGAAATCATAGAAATCAGACCGATGGTCCTTCCAGCTCAAAGAATCATTCTATCAAACGTCTCACCGATAATTCCAAGCAGTCAAATCGAATACTTATTCAAGAAGAACAATATCAAATTACTATCTAACATCACGCTCCTAAAAGCAGGCATCACTGACCCAGACTTGTCCCACATATCAAGTTTCAGAAGACAAGTATACGTAGACCCAGAAGACGCCAAACACATCCCGAATTCCTTTACAATTACAATTGAAAACAACACATATAGAATACTCACCTCTACAGAGAAACAAACATGTCTCACCTGCCAACAAGAAGGACACATTGCAAACCAATGCCCAAATACAGAAAACCCAAGCAAAAGTAACTCGCAAACCCACACACACATAACCCCAACCTCACCTACACAGCCCCCAACCAAAGACCATATACCTGAAACAGAAAGACAAACTGATACAAGCACTAACAATGAAATCGAACCTCCAACAAAAGTTACCCTAGAATTACCTGAACCTAGAAAAGAAAAAACAAAAGACCCCAAAGCAAACAAGACAGGTACCAAAAGATCTCTATCCTCAACGTCGGAAGAAACCAATAAAAACCCAGCAAAACCAACTGACCCTGAAGCAGACCCTAAAGGCCCAAATCCACAAATACTAAAATACAAATCCAAAAATACAAGAGTCACGAACCAACCTTCAAGAAACCCAAATGCCCTGCGTCGCCAGCCTTCACGCTAGATAGAATCGACGACATGCTAGAACCTGCGAAAAAATACATTAACGACAAAAAAAAAAAAAAAAACAACCAAATACTGGACTACTTACAATTGAAAAGCTTTTTAGAAAAAGCAATAGGAGCACCCAATCGGAACGAAATATCCAAACAATACACCACAAATACGACAGATTTAGCCGAACTACTAATAACAATTAACCCTCTACTATAAGAAAGAACCATAAAAATCAGAAAACTATACAAAAAGATGACACATGACCTGACAAACCCAACTACATCTAACTGGTCATCGGAGGCTGACAGCCAACTATCAAGTTAACCAGGAAATCCCCACCACTACTCTGTACAGAACATTTATTTTAGATCGATACCGGCATTTAAATAAACTAACGGTATACGAACTATCAGTCACACCATGAAAAAAATAATCCAATGGAACATAAACGGATACTATAGACACTACTAGCAACTACAAATCATCCTCAAACAACACAACCCAATGATAATATGCCTTCAAGAAACTAACTTCAAAAACGAACACCAACCAACTTTTTAAAGGGTACGTCACCTTCACAAAAAATAGGAAAAACACAAACCACGCTAGTGGAGGAACAACCATAACGATCACAGAATCAGTGAGAGCCAAAGAAATTCCATTAATCACAAATCTTGAAGCAATTGCAGTGGGCGTATCCCTCCCAAACCCAATAAACATATGCAACATATACCTCCCAAATAGCCTACCTCTACAACAAGAACTAAAAGACTTTATCAGCCAAATACCTCCACCAATGTTAATAGTAGGCGATTTTAACTGTCACAATTACCTTTGGGGCTCTACAAAAACCGACAGTCGCGGGAAAACAATAGAGAAACTACTAGAAGATCCAAACCTCATCCTCCTCAATACAGGAAACCAAACACACTTCACAGTAAGTTCTGGAATACTCAGCGCAATAGACCTGTCAATATGCAGCAGCAAGATAGCATGGAATGGAATACTCTAGGAGACTTACACGACAGTGACCACTACCCAATAGTAATTAACTATGATAATCACTCCCCTCCGACTCAAATCCAACCAACGACCAAGTGGCACCTTAAAAAAATAGACTGGTTTAAATACAAAAAAGAAACTAAGTGAATTTCTTCAAAA
>NW_025110004.1:322214-378983 GCF_011392965.1 Frieseomelitta varia | reverse complement strand
TCACAAAAAAAAAAAAAAAAAAAAAATGAAAAAACAACATAGAACACAAACAGGATTTCCAGAAACTAAACAACACCTACAAGAACTACCACGAGATATATACAGACGCCTCCAAAACTAAACACGGAATAGGATTCGCAACAGAAAACTCCGCCAAAAAACAACGACTCTCCAAACACATATCCATCCTGACCGCTTGAAGCACTACGGCACATCCATGAAAACAAATATCAATCAACGGTAATCTATACGGATTTGTTGACTGCAATAAACGCGACAACAAACATCAATAGCAACAAAAAGAACGAAGTCATACAAATGATTCAGGAAACATACACCGAATTTACCAACGACCACAAGCATATAATAATCACATGAATCCCGTCACACCAAGGAATCGAAGGAAATGAAAAAGTCGACTCTTTAGCCAAAGAAGCAACAATCGACCAAACAAAAAAAACCAACATCCCAATCCCACACGAAGACCTTCTAGCTTCAACGACCAAAGCGGAAAGAGAAGAATGGAACAGAATTTGGACTACGACAAAAAGAGCCAAAATACATGACATAGCACACCATTTCTATCAAAAAATACCAAATAACAATCTAAGCAGAAAAGAAAGGATAGCTATGACTAAGCTTCGAATAGGACACTCCAAGATCACACACGAATACCTCCTAACCAAACAGAACCTCCTTTCTGCAACACCTGCAACCTACAAATCACCACCCAGCACCTACTACATGAATGCAGAAAATATCGAAGCATAAGGAGTAAATACTGATTAAACCAAAACTTGCCAGAAACAACAAAAAAACGTTATCAACTACCTGAAGGAGACCCAACTACTAGATCAGTTATAAAGAGTCAATTTTGACACATCGCTAAAGACCTCGTAGTCGATGCGACGCTAAACCCCCAGTTAAAAAATATATATTTAGTTAAAAATTAATTTAATACTTGATAAAGTTTTAAATTATGTTTTCTCTAAAACGAAGCAAACAAAAAATTGTATTCATGTACTTTTAACTTATTTTCACAGTTAGAATAATTTCCAAGTTCATTATATATTCCTGTTCAGAATTAGTTAAATCCAAGCACAGCGTCGTTGGGTCTGCTCCGTTAATGTGTTTGTTACCCAAGTCACATTATCTTTTCGAGAAATTAATATCGAAAAGCTATGTTAAAGTAGAATTGGAAATGTTTAGTCGAGAATGTTTCGGATAAAGGCTCGACAAAAAAAAAAAAAAAAAGAAAAAAGAAAGAGAATTTGTAAAAGTCGCCAGTGTCTGTATAAAAGTGTGCAATATGTAAGTAAACCAATCAAATGGTTACTTTTTTTTAACGACAAATATTTACGAGTCATTCAAGGGGTAGCTTTTATGAAATTACCTAGACGCGTGCATACGATCTGTTCGTATATCTTTGAAGCATGGTAGGCTTCGTAGCACAGAAGCCTCAAAAATTTATTTTTTATTTTCAATTTATTTTTTCATCTCAATATATTTTCAATACTGGAACACTTACTATACAATTATGTATTATACTGGAATAATAAATTGATTTGACAAATATTAAGTTACTAGTATTTGAAACTTAAATATGAATTTCTTTCATAAAAAATGTCATTTATTTCTCTGATCTATATCTATTCCATAATGTTTGGTAGTGTTTCCTGTGATTGTGAGCTATTTTACGATCTTTGCAAATTTTATTCGATGAGCATTTTGAGTTTCGTTTATTGATATTTGTGAGATTTCTCTGAGTTTTTTAGAGAATTTCTCCTAATTAACGTATTTGATGTTATATCTCACGCTCCAACGAATGCTCTAACTAATGCTCGTCTGGGTGAGTTGGTATTGATACGAAATGTAATTAGATTATGATCACTAGTGGTTGTTGCCGGATATTCAGACCAGTGGTTTATTTTATTGCAGTATGTAGTAGTTAATATTAGACGTGCCATGTTTATCCAAAGGCGTATTTGATATACTCAAGATGTTCCGCGACTCATGGTCAACCGACTGATTTTATATGTAAAAATGTGTCGAGAAGAAAAAAATGAAATTTTTTCATTAAAGCTCCTGTTTTCGAGAAAATCGAGTTTGAAAATTTATCAACTATATTTAAATCTGGCTAATTCTATACTAGACAGGTGGGAACAATCAACATGAGGATATTTTACGCGCAGAAATAAGTAAAATAAAACGTAAAATAAAATTTTTTCATTTAAAGCGTCGTTTTCGCCATTTTATGGCGATGATGCAGTCCTGTATTCTGCAACAGCCCCATTCAATGTAAATCTTGTATTTCAACATTAGGATGTCCCTTGCCTCTTTCGATCCAGAACTGCATTGTGTCTAGTAGCAATCTTGAATACTGCTCTCATTTGTTGCCGGAGCTTTGCCCTGTCCTCTCTTCTATCTTTTACTCGACAATGGTACGAAGAATTGATTCATCACTGTCCGAGTTTGGTACGTCAAAATAATCAACTTTGAATTCTTTTTGACCGGTTAACTCCGCATTTTACAATTTTTTGTTGGTCAGCAGGAAGTTTGTATTATTCTTGCTAACCATTTTAGCCAAAATTCTGCTACCTTAAATTTTCCGCAAGTTTCTTATTTACAGCTTGTACTTTCTCGAAGAGATTAGTTACTGTACTATTTGCTTAGTTTTTTCACTTGTTTCAAAAGCAGTAGAGTCTTTTGAGATGATTTTTATTTTATTACATTCGGCCTATCGTTTTTCAGCATGTAAGTGACAGTTGCTGTTGCTTTAGATTTAATTCCTATACGTTCGGCATTTGCTGATTTCGTTGATGGTTCCGGAAAAATTTTCGCTTTCTATATGACAACGTCCAAGGACCTCTGTCCCTGGCTTCTTGTCGGAGTATAATCTGCTCTTCCAGGTTGCTACCGTGTGTAGGGAACGGATCAACAACGTTTGTAGTTTCCAGACTTTATCCAAATAAATTTTAGACAATATCCGATATGATTTTATTTATAGAATCGTCATTGCGTCCATAATAAATATTCTCTGTTTTTGATCTTATTCCTCAAATTTTATCGTCAACGAGTGTAGTTTTTATTCGATAGTGTATGACTCGTGGATGGTTTGGCATTCTCTTTTTTGGCTGGAAATGTTAGATTTCCGACTCGAAGTCTGTTAAGATCATCCTCTTTTGCTCCTTATTGGAACAACAACGAGAAACTTTTATTTCATATTTCATGTATCTCGAAAAAGTCGTATGTTGTTTGTACTTCTGTTGCCAGTGACAAATGTTGCTGCTTGTTGTCTTTTATGTCCTAAGCAGTAAAGATAAAAGAAAAGTGCGGCAACCCATGACAACAGAAACAAATATTCCTTCACTATGTACTTGGTATTTTGAAATAGAAATACTTTCTAAATTGCTTCAGAATCCTATAGAATAAAATCCTAGAATAAAATTGTCTAGGGGTAGGATAAGATTATCCTAAGATAAGAAATCCTATAGATTCTTCTCTGCCATTCAAAGTTTGTGTATGTAGAACTGTGACAAATTTTTGACATTTATTGCAGAAGGAAGTGATTGATATTAATTGTGATTAGATATTCATAGGTTATTTAATATTCATGGGCCTTTCATTCTTTCTTTTCTTATTAATCCATTAAAAGGAATTTCCTTGAAGAAATTGATTTGATGATTGATCTACAGTCAGTTCATTCTTCCTTGACGTTGGTTTTTACATAGTTATAGTTACGGAATAGGTGACTCGCTTAGCGGTCATAGGATTCATTATTTCTTAGAATTAAAACCTGCTATTTTATTTCTAATGATGCCTTGGTCAGAGGCTATTATAACATTTTTGTTCAAGTCGGTAAATCCATTGTAAGTTATAGAAATGTTTTTAATGATGTCATTTTTGTTCTTTTTTTATTTTATTTAATAAGGCTTTGGTTATACTATTAGAATCTAGAATATAAATTATATTGTTCGCATAGATGTTCGTTTAAATATACTTTAGGGCATTGTAAATTGCATATATTTCTGCTGAGAAAATAGTCTTTTGAGGGAAGAGACGTTTTTTGATTATTTTGATTATGTCTTGTATGATAATGGCATATCCTATTTCGGTTTTGAGGCATTTGTATAAATTTTATGATGATGGTTAATTTTTGGTTAAGTTCCATGAATTTGGTTTTGTGCTCATAGCTCAATTTGTCCTTTTTGTTGTAGGTATTCACTAGATTTAAATTAATTTCAGATATTTTTAGAACCCAAGGTACTATGTTTTCCTGTTTACATTTTATGGCAGGAGTTTTAGGAATCAAATTAAAAACTTTATTAATTTTAATACAAAGTGGATCAATTTAAATTAATTTTTGTCAGATTTGAGTTTTGGGACAACTATAGCTTTTCTCCGGTTGTTAAGGAAGATTTTATGGATATCCATATAAGGTATACCTTGGGCAGATAGTTTTTCCAGACATTGGGAGATTTTTAAATCGGTATATCAGGTCGTGGTGAAGAATCTGTTATTAATTGGAAAGTGAAGTTTAATTCTATTGTAGTTGTTGATGTGTGTTAATTATAATCTTCTCTATCCTGATAGTTTAATAAATCTCTAATTTGATTTTCATGGTTGCTAATTTGGTGATTCATGCTTCCCTGAATATTTAATTTCATATATGATAGATAAATATGCATAATGTGGAAAACGAAAGCGTGGAACGACTATCTTGACGTGCATTTATGACTCATGCCACTACTACCAACAATGATGTTTTTTTTATTTTCCACGTTTTAGCGTGCAATGAAGCTTGTAATGAAATAACTGGCCTTGTGACAAGAATATGGTTGCTAATTACGGTTATCGTTCTAAAATCTAAAATTTATGTGGGTAGAAAGCATAACATAAGTTTGTATTTATATACTTTATAGATGCTCTTTTATATCAATCATATCAAAAAATTTACATCAACTTATCAAAATAAAAACAACACTATTATGTTCTATTTTAACGATTTAAAAGAAAAAACTTAATGATTTTAATATTAATAATTGAATTATGCGCACACACACGCATGCACACATATTATATTTGAGAGAATGTGTAAAATTATGAAATTGTGTATATTGTACTATTTAGATATAAAACAAGTTCAAAAGTTCGTGTTTTCTTTTTCTAAATCGAATTTTTTGGAAACAAAGACTGATGGAAAGAAATCGTTTTGCGCGCAGAAATTGTCAGAAACTATTCGCAACAAGAAAATTATTTTCGCACAAGATAGTGTTACTGTTATCTATTATTACAATTTCTCTTTATATATATTACAATATACTATAATATATTACAGTATATATATTACAGTATATATATTACAATATTTAATATATATATGTAGGGAACACGACCCAGGCAACGTTATAAACATAATGTCTAGGACGCGGATCCGAAATGCAAGTACCTTTAGGCTCATAAAGTAATTGCTAAATGAAAATTGACTGACCGAACAAACTGCAGTAAAATACCTTCCAGATTCCTTGATCGGGAAGGACACAAACGAAGTCGGCATGTAGTATAAGAGCCAACGCACCGAAAATAGTAATAGCGCAGAAGTTCCAAAGACAAATAAAGTTGATTCCGCGCAACATTTAGCTTGGGTATGTGCTTTCTTTGTTAAGCTCTCGTAACATTATGCCGGAGTGAGTACTTCTTGGTCCGACAACTATTTTCTAGTGTACAAATTATACTCCAACATATATATTAATAATAAGAAATTACTTTACTAGAAATTACTTAGTACTAAAAAAATATTATAATTTATACGTAAAAAATATTTGTAAATTTTGATTTACTGTCATTCAGTGATATAATCGCAGTAGAAATATTTAATACATGTTTTTTTACATTTTTTGTTTGCTAAATTAAATCGTCTATTAATTCTTAAATCATTTATTAATTTGTAAGCAAATCTTTTAATTCTGAATAAAATATTTTCTTATACTGATTGTGAGAGTAATGCTTGCCACATCATTGAAATTTCGTAAAATACTTACATATTTTCGTAGATACTGCTTTTTTTATTGTAAAATTATAAAATTCACTTTTTCTTTCGTGTGTATTATTTTATTATCATTTATGCTGAAAGGAAAAAAATATCGGATACAAAAAAGAAAAGTATAGGATGAAAAAGGAAAGCGATGTAATTGTCATTTAACTATATAATGTCAGTATAAATAATTTTATATCATTTTATAATTTTTAATGACATTTGAAACACTTATTGTATATTTTTTTCAAAATTGAACAATATTCCCTCAGTAATTTATCGCACTACACGTTTTCATACATATTATTTATTTCACTAGAGATTTTGAAAGCGGCGTGTATGGTTCGTGAACTTTTTTATTTTCGAAGTGATTTCATTTCTATGAGTCATAGCTTCCCGTCTAGTGTATGGAACATAATGATGCTTCGTATGTCGGTGACGCTTATCGTTGTATACGTCGGAAAAATGAAATAACCATCCGTCCGTGTCCTATCTTAGTTCTGCTGACCATTTTTCATCAGAATTGCGTGAAACTTTGATAAGAAATTCTATTGAAAATGATTGAATTTTTTTTTCTTAAAACATCAAAATTATAAAACATTTATCTGTTCTTTAATTCGAATAGAAACCAATTTTTCAGATAACTATAGTAAAAAATGATTTTATTAATAGAAGATTGAATATAATATGATAGACAACATTTTACTATGACGTATTAATGGATTCCTCTAACGATAAGCTGTCCATGAATGTATTACATAATCAGGTAAACAGATCAGAAGTTTAATATCTTAAATATTAAACTTCTGTCAAATTAATAAATATTAAACTTCTGTCGAATTAATAAATATTAAACTTCTGTTCGAATTTTTAATTATTCGAAAAAATTATCTTATATCGATATATATATATATATATATATATATTAGCAATTCGAAAAAAGTACTTATAATTAATAAAAAAGTTATCTATGTACTGTACATGCATGTACAGGCTACAAAAAAAAATTTGTCGTAATTGTGGATCAGTAGAGATTCGTTTAAAAAGTGAACTGTTGAGCATGATTTTCAAGGTTAAACTTCTTTTTTATTACGAAGAGAAAAAGTTTTGGAGGAATTATGAGTCATAACTCAATTATTTTCTTGGGAAAAAAGTTGTCGAACTTACATTATTTCTAGGATGGCTATATTCTGTAATCAAATATAGAAGAGAGAGAGAGAAAGAGAGAGAGAATATCTACTATTATTGTACGTATGTACATATCCTAGATCCATATCACATATTTTCCTTTCTTTGTTTCTTCCTTTTTTCTTTTTTTTTCTCACTATTTATTCAAAACTGTTTAAATTCGTATTTCTACATTTCCGCAAAGTTTCTTTTCAATATTACACATTAATTTATATAATAAAACTTAGTTCTTTGATGTTGTAATTGTTCAACAGATGTAATCAATTTAATGTAATTGTTCAACAGATGTAATTCGTTCATTCGAACTGTAAACTATTCCTTCTCACAAATGAGAATACAGACGCAACAATAGTTAGTAAAAGTAACACTTGATATATATATTTGAATTAATTGATTGAAATATAAGGAGGACCAATAAGGAAAATGTAAGGTTTCATATTCGATTATAAAGTGTAAGCACATTACAAATAAAATCAGTTTAGGACTTATTCAAGCTTAGATTTCATCAAATTCCTTGACTAGTTTTTGAGTCACGATATTTGAATCATCGTAAATTGAATGTAGACCAGAATTGAATAATATTTAGCGAAATAAATATTTTAAACTATTTAGATTGTTTATTTTGTTCAACTTAAATAAAATAAATAAAATAGTATTTAAGAAATACGAGTTCGAGGTTATTTAAATAGCAATAAAGAAAAAAATAGAAAAGAAACGAAAGGAAAGGAAGAAAGAAAATATAAGATAACTAATGGTAGATTTGTGTTATCAAAGATAGATATTTTCCTTGCATTTAATTGCAGAATGTAAGCACATTACAAATAAAGTGAGTTCAACAATTAATGAAATTTCAATATTTTTTTTTACAAGAAAATGATTAAGTTGTAACCTATAGTTCTTTGAAAACTTTTTTTACTCGTAATGAATAGAATACGATGCAATAAAAAAAATTTAATCATCATGCGCAAAGTCAATTTTACGGTCCATTTTTTAAATAAATTTCTAATTTAAATAAATTAGGAAAAAGTTCATGCAGTTTTTGACAGCAGACAACTAAAATGATCGCTTTTTAGGAAGTAACTAAATTTGACAAAATAATCACTATTTATTTCTATAACTCTTTTCCGCCGTCCTGCAAATTTATACATTCTTTTTTTATAAAAATCTGGAATTTTACTCGCAAAATGTGAATTAATTACTGATTTGACTTCGTTATCGTTTTTAAAATTTATAAAATTTTTTAAAATTTTTCTTTTTCGCAAGAAAGTTTGAGATAGATAAAAAAATGACAATTAGAAGAAAATAGGTCGGGACTGAGGAAATAAGGAAAATGAAGTAAAAGTTCTCTTCCCAAATATATTGTGAAAAATATTCAATAAAAGTTGCACGAAAGTTATATTACAGAGAAAAGTTTAGTTTTATTAAAATTAACGATATTCCAAGTGAACTCACTATGAACTCATAATTCTTCAAGCACAAAAATAACTTTTTCATTAATATAACACTTCTTGTATTTCGATAAATTTGTTTGAATTATTTGTATTTTTATAATAAACAATAATAATATAATTTCAGTTAATAATTGTTCCTGTATATTAATAGATGTATAATAATAATTAATCAGCATTTATTATGTATCTGGAATTATTTTATATTATTTTTTGTAAAATTCTCGATTAAATTTCTTTTATTGAGGTTTGGTAAAAAAAACTTAAAAAACTTAAGAAATAATTCTAGAGATTAATAAATTTTTTTTAAATATCCCAAATCATTTCGGTTTTTCTTTTCCGTTAACATATTCTTGCAATTATATCACGTGCATTCGATCGATTATATTTTGTAAACTAGAGAATTTATTCTCTTTAAATTGATAATTAATAGCACTATAACTATTTTTACATATTAATCTTTCAGTTCAGCGGGACAAAATAATGTGTCTCGTAAATATCAAATTTCGCAATAATTGGAAATTGTTATATTGAAAACGGTATCTCATAAATATAAATTAAATAAAATACAAATTATTGATGATTGAACGGCCATTTTGAAATCGTGACAATTCATATTAAAAATCATATTAAAATTCATATTAAAAATTTGATTTCACTTTAACATGAAATAGTAATTCTTTGTCAAAAAAATCAAATAATATTCATATATATATATTTAGTAATATTAGCATAGTAAGCATTCAATAACGCATTATAAAGGACATAATAATTATTCTTGTAACATTAATTAAACCTTGTACCACTGTTATTTCCAGAATCGTAAACATTCTACATGTAATACATATTTCCTAAAATCTAGCAAAATAAACTTTTTTGTTACAATATCAAATTATAACACTATATACACTGAAGATATTGAACGTCCATTTTTAACGATGAAATTACGAAAAATTACAAAATGGTGCGTGCGTGCTTTTGTGTGTGTGTGTGTGTATAAAAAACAATGTTAAATATTTAATATATTAATTAAAGATAAAATCCTCTACTTTTCAAGAGAACGAAATGAAAAATTTTTATTTGTTTCTATACTTTAAAAGAAATTTCAAAAGTGGTATTGATTTGCGATAAGTCACAATTATTGTGAGTTGTTCATTTGATTCATGTGAGTTCATATGATTTTGTCATTTGAAAAGTGTATTAAACTGTTTATCTTTTATTTAATAAGGATTACATGTGATTATTTTTCTTACTTCAAAAATTTATAATCATACAATAAGTTTATTGGTTGAAATTTAAATTTCAAACGATCCATTTTCTAGGATCACTAATAATATTGATATTCTGAAAGTTAGAAAATTATGCATGTTATATTGGCTGCTCCCACTTCAAAAGTTTCATTAAAATCTGAAACATATCATATGGTTATCTATTTCAAGCACAAATTAATTAGTAATTATTTAGAAAGAAATGCATCTCACTGATTTCAGTGATCTTGAAATATATTGTCGAGAGCATGATTCTTAAAGTAATTTTTCTCTATATATAAAGTTGATTCAGAACATGTGAGAAGTGCAACAAGAACTGATTCAGCATACTAAAGTAAGAAGAAAAGTTCATGTAAATATGTCCTATATATCCTTGTTTTGCATTTGCTTACATATTTAGTTTTCGAGATACTTACGAAAATGTATTGTATTAGTTTAAATTAAAAAGTTATTTAAATTAAAAATATATTGTATTAGTTTAGATTAAAAATTCGGTAAATAAAGTTATTATTAAATCAAACAATGCATATATTCTGTGGTCGTAATTATATTGCTTACGAAACAAGAACTTACTGGATTTATTGGACAGACTATAATTGTGTATTATGAAGTAAAAGTATCCTCATGTGTTCTCATCCAACACGTGTCCTCATCTCGAATCCCTAACTTTACTGAAACATAAAAATATGATATCGAATATATTTTTGCGAATATCTCGAAAACTAAGGCCAAGCAACGCCACGGTTACATATAACTATCTGTAAGAAACAGTTATTCAGAATTGTATGCTTGACAATATATTTCAAGATTTTTGAAATCAATGATATCTATTCGTATGTAATTATTAATTTATTAAAAATATTTTTATAACATGCTGCATCTAATATAATTCAACTAAATCAAACTTATCAATTTTCATGCATACGCCTAACAGTTAAAAAATAAACAGAAAGAAGAGAAATAGTGAAAAATATCGTTTAGAACAAAGAAAATTATTTATATATACATATTTTTTTATTTAATGTTAAATGAAACTTTCAATAGAGAATTATGAAACTAGTATAAAATTATCTATTTTTGATACATTGTATATATTAAATATATTAAATATTGTGTAATTTAAAAAAATATTGTATATATTAAATATATTAAATATTGTGTAATTTAAAAAATTATTGTATATATTAAATATATTAAATATTGTATAATTTAAAAAACTTATGATTATCATCAGCATATAGAAGTCTTTTATAGTTATAGTTAGTGTTAGAACAATTTTATATTATATGATAAGTATTAAAATCTTTCGTAAAAATATTATATAATTATTGCTTTTCCCAATATTGTTGATTATTTGATTCCATTGATCTTGAAAGATAATAATGCATTATCTTTAATAAGAGATTGAAACTGAAATAATAGGCATGTATAGTTTTGGAATATAATTGTAACAAGTTCAAAATAAATGATCATCACGTTAGACAAACTAGAGAAAATAAAATAATAATATGAAATTGACTTATTGAACTTATCGAGTGACTTATACGTGAAACTAGGATTTGTATAAATCTTACACGCAATTAAATATAGGAATTTAATTTATTTACTGTTAATAAAAGAATTTAAAAATTTAACTATTTATTTTTTCATTATAGATATTAATTATTTATCATAGCGTCATTTGAAATTAAAGGACAAATTAAGGGACGGATAAGAGTTGAAACTTTGAAATTTCAAGTCTTTTTAGGAAATTTCAACCACGATTTAATACATACAAATTTGTGCCATTTTATGTGATAAATTTTGCAAAATTAAAGTTGAAATATCTCCTGAGTTAATAATTTTTCAATATGTATAGATTAATATCTTTCTATAGAGAATGTTGAACTATAATTCCATTTAAAGAAATAGAAATGATTTTGAAATTTCTGAAATTCTACTAGCTGCAAAAAATGATATATGCGATATATATCGCAAATATATATTGCAAAATGATATATATCGCATATATACTATTACTACTATATATATAGTAAGAATGGACATTTCTGACATCATCGTCACAAAAGTTAAGCCAAGATATGTTCGAAATTATATTCAAAACAAATTATAGAAATTTTTAAATATAATAAATATAATAAATGAATAGTGCATGTCAATATGATAACAAAATACGTCTTGCCACTACGAAAATTTGTGAAAATGCTTTCACATTTTGTATTGATATTTATATATCGTGTTAATAATAATGAAACGTATTATATTATATTTTTACAATTATTATTTTCATAAATGCACAGCAACTGTGGTTATTTCGTTATCTTTTTTTGAAAACTTCATTTTATTACTAAAAAAAAAATTCAATTGAGAGAGATTGAACAAGTAATTTAATTTTTATTTTTTTTAAAAATATGAAATTAAAATCTTTTTCATTTTATAAAAAAAATAACAATATTATATTATAACAATATTGTATAAATATATTATAAACCATAAATATTGTCTTTAAGAATGTTTAAAATCTGAGCATGTCAGATTAGGGACAAATACCTTTCCTCTCGCTCGCAATCTGGAAAATGTGAAATACTTAGGTCTAAATAGATTACTTGGGAACAAATTTTGGATTTTCCTGAAGACAATATTGATAAACTAAAGAAATATTACGTTTTTATTTGTCTTTATAAAATAAAAAAATTTTAATTTCACGCTTTTTTCAATCACGCTGCCCGGATACTATAGTACAATTTTTTAAATATATAACAAAAATTATATTATTTTTTTCAACTTCTCAGATCAGTCCCAGACGAACTTCTCATTAATGAAGCAGCGAAAATTGAGAAAAGTGTATTTTGTGTAACTATATTAAGAATGAAACAAAAATCGATGTTCAGTAGATGATAGTTTTAAATTTTAAATAAGATATTTATGATATTAGCATGTTTCATCGAAAATTGTCTTAATTTCTCTTATTATCTCAAACAATTTGATATAAACTCCGTTTATTTTTGTGTCACATTTTTTTTATCATTTGCATTATATCGAACAAAATTGTATATATATATACAATATATATACTGTATATATTTTTCTGTCTTTGCATTATATCGAACAAAAAAGAACGAAAAATTACTTATACAAGTCGAATGATAGTTTAAATATGAAAAACTTGTAGTTGTATAAAAGGAAGTTATATAAGTTAATGGTATACTAGTCATGAATACGCTTAAGTACATTTCGTAAATATAACAAAAGAGAAAGCAGGTTTGCCTGCTTGAATCATTCATCGATTCTGCAATCGCGGACGTTGCTGGAAACTTGATCATCTGTTTCCGTCTGCATAAAATGCTTTATATTTAATTATATCTGCGGAACTTGTAGAAGAAATGTAATATAAGTAGTATAAATTTTTATAGTGACAAGCGTGTACAACGTGATGTCAATACTTTGTTTTTGATCTATTATAAATATGCCAGGTCAATATATAATATCTATGATATATAATATATTTACACTTGATTATATACATAAGTCTATTATTCAATCAATGATGATTTTTGAATATAGCAGTTACCTTCATAAGAATGATTTTCAAAAATTTAGATTCAATCATACGAATTTTCGAAACAAATATCTGATGATTATAATTGATTTGTTGCAGAGAATGATAACACAAATATTTTTAAATTACTTTTAAGTTTGCTTAATTTATATTTTAAAAATACAGCTTCTAAACCACTAAAAAATCATAAAAATGAATAATATAAAAACTACTAATCATTTTACTGCAATGCGTCATATTATTTAATATGTGTCTAAAAATTTCTCACAAAATCATCGAACAAATCTCCAAAACTAACAACATTATTTCTATTTTATTACTTTTATCATTTTCATAAAAGTCGGTCTTCAAGGACTAGTTTCCTTTCATATTATCAACTGTAAAAGGCAAATATTCGTTAAGCCGGAAGATATAAATAAAATACCGGATTTCTTCTCGTTACATACGAAGATATTACATAATTAGAAATTTCAATTGTTTTCAGTGCAATTGACTAGGTCAGCTAAACTTTGACCGAGGAATGAAGGTACAAACAAGCGGTCCATCAGTATCAAACAAAATAGTGATAACATGCCTCCTGTACATTATTCAGATAAAATTCAATGATAAGAATCAGTAATTATCAACGCTTGTAAGTAACAAAAAAATATTATCAACCATAGTAAAAGACGTGTCAGAAACGTATATAATACCAAAAAGAACATTATTGTTATCCTCGATAAACCTTATAGACAACAACATTACCGACAATATTTTTAAAAATCCCATTCGCAAAGTTATTAAACGTGTAAGACTAACAAGTAATTAAATTAAAGAAATTAACGATATGATCGAATTAGCAAAGTACAAAATAAATAATCTATTGCCCAATTATCCATTGAATACCAGTCAATTAATTAGAAAATTTGTTTGAATTGCAAAAAAAATCTACTTTTATTTGAAAAAAATATAAAAGAGAATTCATAAAATTACGAAAAAAATCTACCTCAGTCTCTCCTGTTGTTCTTCCTTTGAAAACACATTACTCAAAGATGGATTATTACATTATATACATTATCGATAATATATATATCGAGCATATAATTATATGTCTGTGTAATAGATCATTTTAACGTGTCGAGAAATTAATATCGGTAAAATCGTGTCAATGAAAACAATAATTTGAAGATAACTCCTAATATCAATAGATTTATTTGAAAATGAATTCTCAGAACTACTTTCGGTTAAAATATCCTAAACTACAATTCTTAATTCATTATGAATTGTTATTAATTCATTATGACAATGAATATCTCAGTACTATAATGGAACTGAAGGGACACTCCTATACTTGCCATTAAACTAAATACTCACTATTAATACTAAGAATTTCTCGTTAGTAATCATTAATTAAATTAAATGATGTGACTTCTCCTATCTTTGTGTCTAAGGCTAGGAAGCCTTCCAGATAACTGATGACGAAACACATGCCCTTCCTTTTTTCCCTTCCTCTTCTTTCTTCTCAGTCATCAAAGAATTTAAACAGTCTTTTTTCCCGATTGCTCTTTATATAAACTCTTATTAAAGAGCATTGTATTTTTATTTTTAATTTTTATTAAAGAGCATCATTTTAAACTCCACCAAATAATTAACATTAAAAACTACTATATAGAATTTATTGTATACTACAAGAGTTGCGATACTTGTCAGTCATTTCTTGTTCACAAATGCAAATCCAAGCGTGAAAACATTATTCTTTATATTTGTATCGTATAGTTACTAGATAGTCGGCAATTAAATTAATCTGAATTATACATACATGTATGTATATATAATATTATACGTTTTTTTATAATCATTGAAGAACGTTAAATCAATTTTTAACTCAACATCTTCAAAGGCTTTTTCTTGAAAACAAAAAAAAAATGTATTTTACATTTTTGCATATTTTCGTACGTAGAGTAGTCTCTTATTGGTTATTCATTCTTATTCAATTTGAATCAGTCAAATACAAGTATGTTTAATTTTTCAATCTCGATTTTCCTTAAAACTAAATCTGAAAAGAAAAAAATTTTATTTTATATATTTTTTTTATTTTTTCACAAAATTACTTCATGCTTTATATACTTGACACATTATAGCCTATAAATATAAATGCAAGATTATTCTCACTTTCCTATCTTAACGAAAATTGAAAACCATTTCAAATTAATATTTCAATAGAAATTTTCTCTACTGAACTGGTATATATGTCATCAAATGATCATACAATGCATTTCTTCTCTTTCAGTTAATTCTTTTCGAATAAATAGTGTTACGGCGTAATGCTTCAAGAAATAAATTCGTAAGAAATAAAAATATTAGATTTTCATTATTTTCACTTTGAAAGTTGTAAAAATGACTTTGAAAAAATGACTTTTTTCTATTTTTAACGAATGTGTGCCTTAGAATAGTGTCATTTTATGTTGAACATTTTCTTCTTAAAAACAAAAATACAGCAGATATGTTTTCATTTAGAAGCTGCATCTTGTATAAAATTTGCATATGTATAAAGCATTACATTGCGTGTATAAAAGCATTTTAAGAAATATTAATTTCTTTTCGATATTATGCTCTAATTATTTTTTATTCAGAATGCGCGTAGAAAAAAAAAATCGTAGGGATCCATTAAAAAGCAACACTGCACTTTTGTGGAAAATCATACTATATGGGATAGAGCTTCATAAACAATGTCTACTAAATTTGTATTTATTTATTACAATTATTGTATGTATATGTACATATGTATGTTTGCTCGTAATAGGGCCACCAGATTCAATTCAATAAATAATTTTCGATGAGGAAACGGCAACATTGTCTATATTTTTTGATTTTAATTCTTATCACCAACAGCGCTGTAGTGCAATATTTACCTATGTCGATATGAAAAGATGTGATATGAAAATGATAAAAAGATTAGATGACCCCCTAAACGTGAGACATGAAAAAGCATTAGAAGTCTGGTTTATCCTATTAGTCAGTGATAATATTTATTGAACAGCGCCATCTGGTTTTGTACCAGAATCTGCTTCGTATGTTCGTTCGAACAATTTACATTATTTTTTCGATAAATTAATGTCGAGAAGCTACATTAATAGAAAATTCAAAAATAATTAATCGTTTAGTTGTGAGAGTGTTTTTTATTTTGATGATGAAAGAAACTGGTAATGATTAAACGGTCAATGCTGATTCGAAAACATTATCGCAGATATTTATACAAAAGATACCTAGTGAGTAGTAGTCAATCAAATCTGTAAATTTTTGATGTTAAAAAGTCCAATACACAGGTTAGTGAATGTACAGTTTGTTCGCTCACATTTGTAGCAGAGCTAATCATTGAAGCATGGCAACCTTCAACGAACCATAAAACTTCATTTTAAAGACGAAATTAATAACGATAGAATCCAGAAAATGTTGAAATTCATCAGAGAGAACAAATTAATAGACAAAGTATTATAACTATAATAATGATTTAACATTATATCATGTTATCTACTATCCCTAATAACTTCGTTGTGATTGATGCGACATTAAACCCATACAAAGAAATCATAAATTATTCTGCCATTGATATAATAATTAATTTTGTACTTATTAAATTTGTTCAAGCAAAATTATAATCATAAAAATTACGAATAAAACAGTCATTTGTTATTGTTGTTAGATTTACAATATAAATGTTTTAATAAAAGCATTATGATCTGCAAGAATATGATCCGTATTTAATCGATATTTTTTTACTTTTTTTCGAAAATAGAAAATTGTTAAAAAAAGTGATATAGGAGAGAAGACTCTAGTATGGTATAACTCATTCATCAGAATAAAGTGAAATTTTGAGGAAGTGGAAGGGAAGAGTGAAGGATCCCGAATAAAAAATTTTAACGAGACTTTTGTTAGTTTTTTGAGATATTAATATAAAACTGGGTAGAATACATTGAATTTTGCTTATACAAATGTTACTAAGACCCTCACATACAGTGGAAAGAACATTAACACGACAATCGGGCTACTACAAACAAGCCTGAACGAGCTAATAAGATGGTCAAAAAATTCAGGACTCAACTTTTCCCCCCAAAAAACTAAATTTATAGTCTTTTCCAAAAAACGAAAATTGCTTCAAAAAACCGAAACTATATATGGAAAATGTCGAGATAAACAGAGTCAACAACATAAAGCTATTCGGACTAACTTTCGACCAAAAACTGACATGGCTCCCCTATTTAAAAGCTCTCAAACAGGTAT
Source organism: Frieseomelitta varia (assembly GCF_011392965.1). NCBI lineage: Eukaryota > Metazoa > Arthropoda > Insecta > Hymenoptera > Apidae > Frieseomelitta > Frieseomelitta varia. The sequence goes on along the minus strand of NW_025110004.1, from coordinate 361,226 downwards.
GTTCCCAACCAATCAACATCATGAAAGCCCTAGCCCACTACAGCTGGGGAGCAGACCAAGAAATTCTCTTAAAGACCTACCAAGCTCTAATAAGAAGCAAATTGGACTATGAATCAATAGTATAAAATTCAGCCAAATCTAACATAATTAAAATAATAAAACCCATTCAAAACACGGCACTCAGACTAGCCACAGGAAGCTACCGCACAAGTCCAATAGCCAGCATACTATTTGAAACCAAGAAAATGCCCCTCGAGCAAAGAAGAAAACTACTCAGTCTAAAATACGCTGTAAAAATAGCAGCAACACCGAATAATCCAACATACAACAACACTTTTGTCGGCAGATTAACAAAACCATCACAACAGAAACTCAAGACTCCCGGCACCATTCTGTACAAGACTAAAAAAATATATCCCAATACAACAGAAATTACTTCAACACCAATTATCGAACGCAATCACGAAAAAATAGTCCCATGGACATTAAAAACATCAGAAACAAACACCGACCTGGCTAATCACAAAAAAAAAAAAAAAAAAAAAAAAAAAATGAAAAAACAACATAGAACACAAACAGGATTTCCAGAAACTAAACAACACCTACAAGAACTACCACGAGATATATACAGACGCCTCCAAAACCAAACACGGAATAGGTTTCGCAATTGTCACAGAAAAACTCCACTAAAAAACAACGACTCTCCAACCACACATCCATCCTGACCGCTGAAGCATACGCTATACTTAAAGCACTACGGCACATCCAAGAAAGCAAATATCAATCAGTGGTAATCTATACAGACTCCTTGACTTCGATAAAGGCGATAACAAACACCAATATCGCCAAAAAGAATAGTCATACAAATGATTCAGGAAACATACACCGAATTTACCAACGACCACAAGCATATAATAATCACATGAATCCCGTCACACCAAGGAATTGAAGGAAATGAAAAAGCCGACTCCTTAGCCAAAGAAGCAACAACTGACCAAACAAAAGAAATCAATCCCACATCAAGACTAGCTTCAACGACCAAAGCGGAAAGAGAAGAATGGAACAGAATTTGGACTATGACAAATAAAACCAAAATACACGACATAGCACACCATTTCTATCAAAAAATACCAAACAACAATATAAGCAGAAAAGAATAGCTATGACTAGACTTCGAATCGGACACTCCAAGATCACAGACGAATACCTCCTAAGCAAAACAGAACCACCTTTCTACAACACCTGAAATCAACAAATCACCACCCAGCACTTGCTACATGAATGCAGAAAATACCAAAACATAAGAAGTAAATACGGATTAAATCGAAACACCGCCCTAACCTGCCAGAAACAACGAAAAAACGTTATCAGCTACCTAAAGAAGACCCAATTACTAGACCAGTTATAAAGAGACAATTTCACCACGTCGCTAAAGACCTCGTAGTCGATGCGACGCTAAACCCCCATTAAAAAAAAAAAATGTTACTAAGGTTTAATTAAATTAAATATCAGTTTAATCTGTATTGGAGTTGAGTTAGGCCACTTTCGATACAGTGCAGTGTAACCTATTCATCAGAATGAAATAAAATTTTGAGAAGATGGCAAAAAGGAGAAGAGAACCTGAAATATAATATTTTAGCAGCTGGTTTGTATTAATTTCTGAGATATTAATAAAAAGCTTTGAATACAATACATATATTAAATCTTGTCTATACATTATCAATACAAATCAACGTCGTACGATCGTTACTGTATATAGTCACCGTTAATTATCGAATAGCTGATGACATATTAGTGATATTGATTTAGTTTTTGTTTTCAGTATCTATATTGCAAAATTCCAACGGATTTTATCAACATCTAGGTAATTGTTAACCGGTCTAGTCACTTTACAGCCGGATTAATTAGATTAAAAGAAATATTTCAAATTAATTCGAATATGAATCAAGCAGCAGTTAATCCAATTATATATTATATTAGTAATATTTATATATTAGTAACATTTATGGAAAATTCAATGTATGTAGCGAAAGTTTTTTATTAATATCTCAGCAATTAATAAAAATTTTATATTCAGGATCGTCTTTTTCCCTCTCTGCCTTCAAAATTTCATTTCATTTTGATGAATAGATCGTACTGCACTACAGTTTTTTAAACAGACTGCTACAATGATGAGCATAACTGCTACAATGATGAAAAATTATCGATAATTTAAACTAGTAGTAAACTTTGTAGAACATCGTATGATAATCCACTTGATAACAGCACATAACCTCTATTTTGACAGTCCTTGAAATAGATATATTGTCAAGTTTATTATTCTCAATAATTTTTTCCTATAAGTAAATAATAGGTTTCAATAGATTCAGCCTTAGTTTCTGAAATATTCACAAAAATATATTTTATACTTTTTAAAGGACAAACTTTACTTTTTGGATAGTAGAATATTCAAAATTGTACAAATTATTTAGAATTTTGCTCTTCTCGCCGATTTTAACGACAAGAAATACCATGTAAATATGTTATTAAGAATATACTTCCTTTCCCGGGTTTCACAGTCAACTTATTTATTGTTCTGAATTATTCCAAAATTATGGTAGAATTTTTGACAGGCTTTCATAGATCGATGCTGATACTGAAAGATCTAATCATTTTTTAAAAATGAGAATTTGAATTAAATCTTTTAAATGGTCATAAGAAGGTTGCCAATAGTATGTCGATGTATGTAAAAATATTTTTAATAGTAAATATTATACGAGTATATTATAAGTTATATTTAATTATTTTGAATCGACCCATATCGCTGCATTCGTGCTTCTTTTGAATTATTGCCTTTTCCTGTATTTTTAAATTAGTTTTATTTCTTAACTTTCAAATAAACAAAAATCTTTTTTTTTAATATTGTTAATCTCAGTTAAATCAAAAGTGACAATTTTCTGGAAATTTAAATTATAAAGAAGTTGTACAGAATAATGACCTTAACAACATCTTTCGATGATTGAAAGTGTTAACTTCTAAAAATAAACTTCTAAACAATTACCAGTACATAGGTAGGAATTTTTTATGACTACATTACATAGGTAGGAATTTTTTATGAATAATATTATTATTATAAAACATTTCGACATTTCATTAACATTGTAGTTAGCTTTTTGTTAACATTGTAGACATTTCGTTAACATTCGTTACTCCAGTAACATTTCGTTAACATTGTAGTGAGAATTAACTATCATAATTACATACATATGTATGTATTTATTGTATGGACAAATTTGAATTAAATCTGTATCTACCACATAGAAACTACAAGTAGATTAGTTTCGTAAAAAATTGCAAAAATATTTAAACAGTCAATTATTCATTATATTATTCATTATATTTATAAGCTATTGTATATGTATATGTACTCATTTAATTTCTTTGGATCATTTTTATAATTTTGTTGTTAATTCATTTTCTAATGAATACCTATTACCTTCTCTTATTTACTTTTTTTTAAAATCGAAAGTCAGAAATCCTATGCATTTTTTATTTTTTATTTTTAAAATTTAAGGCGATAAAAAAAAGATAAAATTTTCAAAATTTTCATATTTACCATTAAATGATAAATATATTAGATAATAATTTTAATTTAGATATATCTGTTGAAGCACGGATTAAAATATTAAATTGAATTAAAAACTAATCAGTCTGCCAGGAATTCTTGGAAGAAGATCGTTAATTTCTTGAACAAACGACGTTCTAGCTTTATTTAGCATGGCTTTGAATGCGGTATTATTGCCCGTTTCGTATCGTTCAGTTTTTTCACGGAGACGGATGTGCCACGTACTTCTCGCCTGCAGTCTCGAGCTAACCTCTCCTTGAGTCGACACGACGCGACGCAGCGACGCGTGCTATTATTTGTTGCAAGTGTAACCATTTCTGCGTCACCATTTCACTTATACGTTGTACTCATATATATATATATATATATATATATATATCTATATGTAAGGTTATCTTACAAATTCTGATACGGAACGGTGATGTCTTCTTTCTGAAGAGTATATTGACTTCACGGAAAACAATAATAAACATCCGGTGAAAAAGAAATGTTAGTGTTTGACAAAAATTTAAAGTAAGGTTTTGTATAGAAATGTCTAATACGTGTCTTACATACTCTTATTTTTCAATATCTTTTATCTTAATTTCGTTTTCTGCTTTTTTGAAGGCATAATAATAATTTTTCAAATATATTTTATTATGTATTGTATAAGTATTTTCTAATATCATAACATTAGAAATTTCTTAAAAATAATCAAAAAAATATTTTAATTTAATAGAATTTTTTTCTGAAGAATCCATTGAACAAAAAAGAATGTACAATACATATATATAAAAAGTCGTATATACAGGGTGATTTACTTAACCTGAAATAACTTCTAATAAAAAATTGCTTAAGAGAGGCAAAATATGGCGTATCAATTTTTTGTGAGTTTTTAGTTGAACCATTACCTGGAATTTAATATTCTTCCGATTTATGATGAAAAAAATGTATAATCCAATTTAAAAAAATAAAGATGATCTTGGAAATTCGACACTCACAAAAAATTGATACACCATATTTTGCCTTCCTTTTGTATTAAACTTTTGTGTTAAACGATTTTTCATTAGACGCATAATTTAAAAGTTATTTCAGATGTGCAAATACATGAATTACCCCGTTTATGTGAAACATGAAAGTGACATGGATATATGTATGTATAGGTATTGATGTACATGAAATATTGTTGCTTTAAAATTTTAAATTAATAAATAGATTCTATAATATTTTATACTTTTTTAATTCTACTTGATATTTACTTATTAGAAATCATATTAAACAATACACGCATGAATTAACACTTTACTAACAAATAATTTTTATGATTTAATATTTTGTCAATATGTGTAAAAAAATTTAAATATTCTATATTTATTATACATGTTATTTTATTTATAATTATTATTTTATTGTCAATTATAAAATTCTCAATCATCAAAATTATCGATTTTTGTTCTCACATGGTAGTTATTTTATAATTTTTGAATAAATTCGATGATAAACTTATTTCTTAATTTCTTAAATAATAATTGTTCCGTTGATGATATAGATTAGTATAAATAAATTTTACTTACGTATCAAAATTTATATATGTTTCTTATAATTTTTCACTGATTCTCTATATAATTAAATGAATATATGTTATAAAAATTTTATATTAATGGTTAAATAAAATTTGTCAAATTATCATTCTTTGACATATGTCTGAGAACGAGATATTTTTATTGTTTTACTGAAAGTATAAATTTAGCATTTGAATTTAGCACAGTGAAGTGTTCGGTATTTTTTTGATATCCATGTTTAAATGTAAGAATCTATTTTTTAGAACCGGGAAATTATTAGCATTTTTAATTTTTAACAATACTTTTTATGTTATATGTCTTTTATTCGTTTTAATAGAGTGAATTAGTATTCTATAGTGCAATCGGTTTGAAATTCCACAAAATTCCGAGAATTTAATTGTTTTCGAAATCTCGTGCAAGTATTATTTATCCTCTTACCGCTAAAGCGCGCTTGGGATGCAAAGGAAGTATGTACATCCTGATATGCAAAATATGAGATTAGAACTTTAGTGGATTCAATGAAAACCAGTTAGCAATATATTTTTGCATACGGATTACATACGCACACTCAGTCGCGCTGATTCAATATGTCAGAATCATTTGTACATCTCGAACGAATAAAGAGAATCATTTTGTATCATCAGCAAAGAAAATCGCTTCGTACTTTTAACTGATAGAATTGCTCTAGTCATCGAACTATTTAAAATCGCCTAATAATCGATTATAACAATTGATTAGTCACCATATTGGCAAGAACTGCATTTACTATTTGAAACTACATCATTTTGGTCACTTTTCATATTTGTAATTATAGATTAATGCGTTATCTTTTCCAAGATTAATTTGGCAAGCGATACGCGAGTGTAAGTGAATGAAATCGTATAACCTCACTAGAAAATGTCGTCGACAGAAACGTTTTGCACGGTAGCTTATACGATGGTTTCAAGAAGTTTTCATACAAAACTGTCGATATTTTGAACTTTTATTAATTTCGCAAAAAAGAATCGTACAACAAATTTTAAAAAATCGTTATAAATAAAAGACTTCAATTTTTAAGACTAATTAATTTATTAAGCTATAGAAAAAGTTTTTTAATATTTTTACACACGTTTAAATTTTTACAATTTTCGAGGAAAAAATATCCTCACTTTCCCATCCGTTACATAATTAAATCATATTTCAAAACGAGAAACTGATAAGTTCTACTAAAAGTTGAAGCTTCACGTTTTAAAATAAGATCGAGATGATCATATGATTTTTTTTTTTTGAATTTATACTTTTATTGTCATTGATATAATTATTCTTTTCATTGTATAAATTGAAAAAAAAATCAAATTTCTCAAATTAATCAATATTATCAATATGTAGGATGTTTAAAATTATTTATATAGTGATCCTAACCCGCGAAGATATTTATTTAAAATTTCATTTTTTTGGCAGTCTGAACATCATTTTCTTCTATTTATCACCAGTTACGTATAAATATAAAATAACATAAACATAAAATAATGAAATATAAACATAAAATACATAAACATATGGCATAACATATCATTTATACTATTTATTTCTAACATGTAACTTTGCTTAAAGTTATATTATTTAGAATTGTCAATAGAATTGTCACACATTGCAAAAATGCAATTTATTATATTTTTCATAATAATTTATAAATATATAAATATAATTGTACATCATAAAAACATATTTTACGTGAGAAATACATAAATTAAAAAATAAAAATTCTAATAAAAATTCACTTAACAGTGAATGTATTCAAAAATGGTATTTAACTGTATTGTTTCAATGTTGTTTGCTTTTTTATCATGTTCAATTAAACTATATTATTAAATAGATTTCGTTTGTTATGTTAGAAGAAATATCTCACATTATTTCAGTAATCATTAAGTATATGAAAATATCAATTTTATTGTCTCTTTTGTCTCATAAAGGTTAAAACTGACAATTTTATCCTCATTTTTCACGATACGAGGAAATATCTAATTGTGGAAAATTAAAATTAGCGAAAAAATTTACATTATATGCATGTTCATGTAAATTTTATATTCGAAACTTTGTCTAATAATTGATTTATTCTTTAACATATTTGCCTAATATCTCTAAATATAAATAATAAATTATGGTTAAGTGAAGCATAACGTAAAGTACTGAAACGTAGTTAACAATTTATATCTATAACATGGATTATATTGATCGGTTGCAAATAATGTAGTTAAAAATCTATATTTAATGTTTATATTTAATTATATTTAATCTTAATATCTAATTAATGGAAAATCAAATGTTTCATTATATTCGTTATATTTAATTATATTTAATCATTATATTTAATCATTCATTATATTTAATTATATTTAATCTTAATATTTAATTAATGGTAAATCAAATGTTTCATTATATTCGGGAGTACAATATGTATCATAAATACTTATATAAGCATACTTAATTATTGACATAGCATTAACTCAAAGGTCAATGGTAGTTTGATTTGTGGAATAATAATATGAAATTTCAAATCAATTTCGAATTGATATTGTATAATTATTCTGTAGTTCCCAGTGTAATTATATGTATAATTTAATATCCGTTGAGAAACTAGATCGAGATTTCCGTTTAAACTATTGCAATTTACTAGCCATAGTTATCAACTTTAATCGTTTCTCTATTAAAATAAAATTTAACGATTTTTTACGCGAATATTATATATATAACTATATATATGTATAATATAATACGTATGAATATACGTATAGATATATATTACATATATTACACACACGCACGCACGCACGCACGCACGCACGCACGCACGCACACACACACACACATGTATATATAATTAATGTTTAAAGAAATATCATGACTACGAAAATCTTGATTATTGAAAACTCATTTCTTATATCACTAGAAATTTATGAGCTTGATAATTCTATAAAAGAAATAATTATTTTTATAATCCCTATTAAATAAATAATTCTATAATCTATAATTCCTATTAGAGAAATAATTCCTTTATTATTGTTTTCCAATTTAATGATTATATAACAGTAATCTCGATTTTATGCTTCTTTATAATGAGACAAACTGGATGTAAAATTTAATGAGGTTTAATTTTTTGTTCGGTAGCTATGAAGTTAAATTAATAAACAATAAAATTAATTTTCCAAAAAATATACATATTTAAGTATACATTATTAAATATTTATTATACATACATATATTTCATAATGTGTATTTAATATTTATCTATGATATGTTTTTAGTCTTTTAAATACTTGACAATGCACATTCGTTTGTACGTATTCATGAATTAAGAATACTGAACTACAATAAATATTTCCTTTACCTCATAAAATCGAAATATATGTGTACATCTCTCGTGAAATATCTATCAAAGGGATGTTTTTCAAAAGTTGTTTAGAAATAGTACGTTATATCATGTAAATTATTTTTTTGCACATCGAATTGTGAGATAAATTTTAAGGACAAATTAATTTTTTGAATGGAATTTTAAAAAATTATAATTAATATTTTTTCCATAATACGATGACATGCTGAGATGAATTCAACGATCTGTATATAATATTATTTACTTTTGTAAAATGTTATAAATTAGTATAAATGTTATATATTAGTATTAATGTTATTGATATTAATGTTATAAATGTATATAAATTAGTGAACCATTGTGAAATCAAATAAGCTTAAATCATTAGTAAATGAGCATGCTACAAACAATAATCAAACTTTTTACTTCTATTCGTGTTTCTTATAGTATCGATATAATTAATTGAAAATTTTATTTATTAATTTTTAATTGAGGGAATAGAAATAGTATCATTAATTTCTTTGTTCATATATGACTTCAAAAATAATAAAAATAACAAGTTTCTGTGGTGAATTATGACACAGTGGAATTTACAGAAAGTAATTTTATTTAACTAGTTATCTATATATTTTACAATATAATTAATAATTATTATGTGATAATATACTGTTCTCGCACGTGTTTCGCTATTGACAATACTAATAAGAATAGTGTGCTATACGCACGGTATGTCTTTACCCAGTAGCGTTGCTCATATCTATAGCATCCTGTGCTATTTACTATTCATCAGTTTCAATTGCTGTTACTGTATTATGAAACAAAAATATAATGAATTCTATGTAAAAAAATAAATTTAATTTTGAAAGTTCTCATTCGATCTGTAGAAAAGTAATTTATATCACATGTTATGCTCTTTTTTGTAAAAATATACTTTTAATAGGTTCAATTTTTTACGAGATATTTTAATTTTATGAATTAAAGAAAACACTTAAAGGTAAAACAACATTCATTTAATTTATTCATATGTTATATGATTATAATACAGTGGAAAATATAATGGAAATACATTGTAAAAATTTGTATTGAATATATTACTATATGATTGTTATAATAATTGTCAATGACACACAATTCTTTCTTTTTATTTTTAAATATTTGTTGCTATGAGATAAATTAAATTCTATGGAATAAAATAAATTATATTATATGTATCTGATTAAAAAATTATATTATTTTTCATAATTGCTACTGTATATGTCAGTAAAATTATATTTGATAAATAAAAACATTTTTTTAAGAAATATGAATTAAATCATTCAAATTATAGTAAAACAATTTTTTGTGCTTTACTCTAGCTGTAAACATGAATTTAAAACATGTAAAAGTATGTACGTATTCGAATTCATATATTTAGTAAATAACTCTGTATATTTGTTTACAAAGCATTCTAATTGTTCTTAAACGAAATTATGAGATTTTTTGATTATTTATAATGATGAACCTGTAATTATTTTATCAGGGCAAAGTTATTTTATCGTTCGTAAATTATAAACTATAAATTATCAATTTCTTATTTTAAATATGATTATATAAATTAATTATAGGATGTTTTGCTTAATTTCGTCTAATATTGTTAATAGCGGAGCAGGAAACAACTGTTTATATCATATTTTACCTTCATAATAATACTTTGTGTAATTAAAAAATCATATTTTTATAATTATCTAATTTTTATGCATATAGATGAATATACTTGCACACCTGAAATAACTTTTAATTATACGTCCTGTTTTTTTAGTGAAAAATTGTTTAATACAAAAGTTGTATCTCAAGAAAGGCAAAATATGGCGTATCAACTTTTTTGTATATGTTGAGGGGTTCCAAAATTTTCAAGCTCATCTCTATTTTTTTAATTAAAAATATATATATTATCTATATATTTTTTTCATCATAAATCGAAAGAATATTAAATTCTAAGTGAAAGAATATTAACCCTAAGTTCTAAACTTAATAGTTAAGGAGATATTTTATGATAATTTATCTCGAGGATGAGAATTGCGTGGTATCGTCAGAGGATTCGACAATGTTTAAACACCAATGTTATTATTTTACGTTCGGATGTAGAGTTAGTCATATTCGGGCAATTCATTCTGTTGGTCGAAATTCTGTTCCAAATTCTGCAATTATGTAAAAATAGAAGTATTAACGCTAAAGGTACGTAACATTTGTGACATGGACGTGCTCCAACTCAGCGTGGCAAATTAGAAATTAGGAATACAATCCATATGTTAGTACACGACAGATTTCTCGACAATCGGGAACTAATCAACTAAGTGTACTTCGAATTCTTCATATCCATAAAATGCACCCATATCACTTACATATATTTTCATTAGGAGCTTCATTGATCCGACTTTCAAAATCGAGTGAAACAATTTGCTGAATAGTTTTTACAGCAAGGAAGTGTTGATGAAAGTTTTTTTAGAAAATGTATTTACGGACAAAGCAACATTTACTAATCACGATAATGTCAATTTACGCAATTTACATTGTTCCTATTGATAAGAGAAGTTAATCATCAACGTCCAGGGAACATTAATGTGTGGTGTGGCATAATCGGAAATCGAATAATTGGTCCACACTTTATTGATGGATGATTAACGGAATAAAAGTAGTTGAATATCTTGCCAGTTTTGCTGAAAGATGTGCTCTTACACATTCGTTCAATACTTTGATACCAACATGATGGTTGTCCGGCTCATTATTCATGTGAAGCACAAAAAGTGTTACAAAGATTATTTGAAACTCAATGGATCAATCGTGGTCAATTTCTGTGGACACTTTGTTCGCCCGATCTGACTCTTTTAGATTATTTTTTATGGGATACGTTAAATGAGAAAATATACAATCAAGCATCAATAATGAAACAGCGAATTCTACAAGCGTGTAGTGTAATTAGTGCACAATGAATTTAGAATGCCGTTGATTCATTGATTCCACGATTACAAAATTGTATAAGTGTTAACGGACACCATTATAAGCATTATAAGATAGGATAAGATAAGGTCACTTATGTTTATAAATTATTGAAAATAATAAATTATCGTAAAATATCTTCTTAATTATTAGGTTTAGGACCTGTTGCGTGGCGATTTGAATCCACGTATTAGACGTTGATTTGATCGATAGCTTGCTGCCTACAACGTGAATGAAAGGCAGCTGGTTCAAGTAAAAGTTTGATTAGTGTTAGGTTGATAGGATTTTAATTTACTCGTCAGAAGTAAGTTTTCATTGGATGATTTAAATAATCTGACGAACATGAATTATATCAATAAAGAATGTAAGAGCAAATAAGTAAGATTGGATAAGTAAGAGAGTAAGTTGATACATGTAAGAGTGCTGTGAGAAGATTGAACGCGCTGAGAATGCTGAATGAGACACTCGCTTGAACTCCTGAAAACTACTGACTTTTTTTTTTTTTAATTAGTCAGGATGTCTTGTCTGCAGTACCTTGGGCTTGGAGTGCCCTTTAACCTGCATTTAAAATGATTAGTGTAATATGGTGATGTTGTTTGACGTTTGTGCGGGGAGTTTGTTGAGGTTGTGTATGCAGGAAAGTCAAACAACCTGCAGGTTACTGATTTTTTTCTTCGTGAATTGGTCTTATATAGATGTAGATTCTATTGTTTTCCCCGGGGTCACGGGATTAGGCAGGTAAGCTTGAATCAAGATGTGTCGTTGAGCGAAATCGGTCTCATAAAGTAATAATTATCTTATGGGCCTAGGATGCGTCCCTTGCAATATGTTTTATATTTATTTATGGCGAGGACAGTTGCGATAAAGACTACAACAATGAAATTATAGAAAGTAATAGAAGTACGGTCACGGGAAATCCTTGCCGTGGAGAAAATGATAAATTTGAAAATTATTATTCCTGGCTCGATGAATTTATTTTTCGTATCACAGTTTGGCCTTTACTGTGTTCGAACAGGACCAATCTAGGGTTATTTTTTTACTTAAAATTTAATATTCTTTCGATGAAAAAAATATATAATTTAATTATGAAAAAATATAGTTTAATTTAAAAAAATAGAGGTGACCTTGAAAATTTTGAAACCCGTCAATAGACACAAAAAATTAATACGCCATATTTTGCCTCCCTTAAAACCATACTTTTGTATTAAACAATTTCATTAGACGCATAATTAAAAAGTTATTTCAGGTGAGCAAGTTGTAGCCGTGATATTCACCCTGTGTATTTTGTGAATATATAGTATTCTTCTGTCTATTTTGAACGACACTTCATCTGTTTGATCATGGCACTATTTCTGGACAATCCATGTGGATTGAAATGATACATTCAATATTTAAAATGTTTATTAAACAAATTATTTGCATTTTTATGAAAAACTATTTATTTTCGGATTAAAAGTAAGTTTTTTTAGTTAAACGATCTAGATCAGAGGTGGCTAACTGGCGGCCCGCGGACCGCATGTGGTCTTTATCTCACTTTCTTGATAGTGCTATCTCCTGCACTGCATCGATCTCTCTACTGCGTTAAGAGTGTCGCGGTTACAATACTCGCATTATATATATAAACATATAAATTGTTTTCTTTATTGTAATTGCTAAAGTTAAAGGAAGATAGGGAAAACAGTTTGTATGGCCCGCTGCTGCGAGACAAAATGAACAGTGAGAACTAATTTTTATGGTGGAGAAACCGGCAGACTGATGTGAGTGAGTAGCTCCTGCGGTCCGCAACGTGGAAGAAGTTCGCCGCCTCTGATCTAGATTATGTACTATTTTGTTTTTCACATGTATCACATATCAATGTATTACTAAATATTATTACTTATATTATAAATATTATTAATTGTTATTAAATTATAGAGATTACAGATTTTACTTATTTTATTTTGTTTATCTATTTTCTCAGGAATAAAGATAGAAGAATGCGAATCAACGAAGGAAATCCTGTAGCGACCAGTACTCTTTCTTCAGAATCGATGACCACTTCCATCAGAAGCTTGGATGATGATCCTACGACGTCGCCAAAATCTTCTCTTCCTTTATCTACGTTATTTATCGAGGACTGTGTTTACAGAGGAGAAGGAAATGCTAATGTTGTTATTGCACTTCCACAAGTAAGATAACATATCTTCTTTCTTTTGTTTCCTTAATTTTTGACTACCAAAGTTATTTTAACATGTCACATTTATCTATTGCTAGATATTTGTGGAAATAAGCTCATAAATGAAAAATTACAGTTACAGTATTTTTACGAAATTTTCATATATACACATAGTACAACAGTATATTGCAAATCATTTTGACGTGTTTTTATCAGCTAGATTAGCTGATATCCGAGGATTAAAAAAGCTGAAAATTAAAGAATGCTTTCACTGCTATTTTAGTTATTAGTCCTCACGTAATTAACCACACTTTGCCACGTGTTACTGACCAGTACTTATCTCCACCAATTTTTGGAATTGGGACTACCTCTACTTACCGTGTGGTCGCGTGAAACATATCACTTGACACATAAAACAAGTGATATATGTATATGATACCAATATTGGTGCCTGGTATCGATGAAACAGTTGACGCTCATCTGATGCCAATTTCTGGAATACACCTTTACGCTTAACTGATCGGTTTCGGTCCCGACTGGGGTTGGTCAGTTACGTGTGAATTACTGTATATTTATATTTATATTTATATACTTTAATCTATCCTAAAGGCACGTATTCACTATATCTGAGACAGTATTCGTAAATATACAGGGTATATGTTTCGTAACATGTGGGACCCACTTAGGGAGCTGATTGTACGCCTAAAAACAATGAAAGAAAGTCATATAAATATATGTCCTATCTGTCTTCGTTTATGAGATATAATGAACTTTCTGTTTTAATTATCTTTACAAAAGGTGCTCAAAATGACCAACCATATACATATCTGCAAACTTTATATTTATATTGTAAACATCTTTTGCAAATGTGAACATAAACTTGTGTATATTTTAACAAAACAATTGACTTTAAGACTGTGAAGTTACAAAATCTGAGACTCCTTCTTTTTACCTAATACACTAATAAGACGAAAATAACAGTAACAATTTTTACAATTTCATATACAATTATGTAAGATATAAGATATTAAATTTTTAAAAATATAAGAGTTGGCTGAGAAGTAATGAATTTTCATCTGTATCTCAAGAATGAAAGCTACTATCAAAATGAAACAAAGAAAAAAGTATGATTCAAAAGTATGATAAAGAAGAAAGTATTCATTATCTACAAAATACCAAATTTGTTATTCTATATAATCATCATTAAGTTTAATATATTTTTGCCAATGCGTGACGAATTTTTTCATTTTGTTAGCAAAAAACTTTTATTGTTTACTTTTGATAAAGAGAATCACAGATTTGAAACAATACTCTTGAGTGGTCTTTTTCAATTCTGAAAAGAAAAGAAATGGAAATACAAAGGAACCAAATAGGACTGTAGATAGATACCGATCTTAAATCACAACAACTTGAATCTCGTTGACATCATAACCGTATCGAATTTTGCTTGGAATGATTCTCTACATCGAGAAAACTTCTGGACATTTCGCATGTTTATAAAGGAGAGATGTAATTATAAAGTGAGTTCTTACTAAAGATACAGATGAAAGTTCATTATTTTTCAGCCGACCTTGTATATCTTGATTTTCCTTTAATGGGATGAAACGATTATTATCATCGGGTAGGCTCACTACCCGGAGCCTACAACAACAACCATCAAAACCTTCTCATCAGGGAAACAGGCAACTATCAAGTCGAAAACATATTCAGAGTCAAGGTCAAATTACCTAAACACGCAATAACCTAATGAACAACCCGAACCAAAACCTTCAGATTCAAACTGTATCAAGAAACCTGCAGGTTATTTGAAACTTTTTCTGCAAGCCTAACTTCACCTCATCATGCAAACAAACCACACAAATATCCACAAATAATATCAATCTTCATGCAGGTTAAAGGGTACTCCAAGCCCAAGGTACCGCAGACAAGACATTCTGACTAATTAAATAAAATAAAAAAAAAAAAGAGCTCTTAGGCAGTTGAAGCAGTAGTTCATCTCACGGATGAGAGGTTAAAGATATTCAGTTTGAGTTCATAGTGAGAGTAGTACAATTCATCGGTTAGATTTTATATCGGATACAGTCATTAAAATCAAATTGACAAATAAATCGCGACGCGAAAATACAGGTGAATAATCGGGAAGTGTTAATACGCCAAACCGATGCGACCGGAAATAAACAACGCCCAACAACAATTTCCAATCTAAATTCAAATTCTAAATCTAACCGTTAACTTAATTAACTGGATCAATCCACTAGAGGAAACCATTCTGTTTAGAGAAACCTGAACAAACAGACACTCAAAAACCAGGCCAGCGAAATCGTAGGAAAAACAACTATATGGGTAGGAAAACGGAAACTAAAAGAAGAGCAAATAAAAATCATATCCACACGTAGAAGATCAACATCACTCTCAGACTCCACCCCCGTGACCAAAATCAACAGAGCAGAAGATATGGACATCATAAATTTTGATATTCAGACCAAAAACAGGTTCAGCATTTTCGCTGACTGCTTAGTAACAGAATCAGAAAACAATAAAATCCACGCTAAACAGAAAACACCTCAAATCACGAAAACATTACAGCAAACACAAATCCAACAAACGCCAAACGTACAACCTGAAACTACCACCAATATACATACATGGAAATATAAATCACATTAAACTATTGGACGCACTGAAAAATAAATATGAAAACTCATTTCAAATAAAATTCGTTTCCAACAAACTAAAAATAATGTTCAGTAACATAACCGACTTTAATGAATTTAAGAAAATATGTAAAACAGACAACATAGAATAGTATACATACACAATCAGCTCAGACAAAACAAACACTGTAGTTTTAAAAGGGTTAATTCGGCTCCCAATAGAGAGAATACGCGAAAGCATAGAAAGCTAGGGCCATAAGATTGCCATAAGGTTAGATCTCTATTTTTTATGTCGGAGAGTTTCTGTTGCCAGGTCTTGTTTTTGATGTTTTTAATTTTTTGCTGAATCTGATTGGTGAAAATATTTCTGAGTAGTTTATAAAAGGGGTTACCTGTTTTCTGATATTTTCTTCTAATATAGTTTCTTTTCTTGATGGTGTCTGTGAGTGTTGAGTCTATTTGTTAATTTTGTATGTTGTATCTATTTTTGTGGAATTGCGGTATACATTAAGTATGACGAGTAAATGTCCTGATTTCTGTGTCTATATCTGAATTGTTTGTTAGGTTCGGTTTTATATCTTATTTTATTACATAGTTTTTTGTATTTAGTCCAGTTCAGTACGTTCTTGTGTGGCCTGATTTCTTGTTATTTTATGCATGTGTATTTTCAGTTCTATAGGGAGATGATTTGATGGCAGGTCGTCTATTGTTTGGCATTCATAGAGGTAAGGAATATTCGAGAGAAAAATATCAATGTTAGAAGGAGTGCAGTTAGATTGTCTGTGTGTGTATTTTGGGGTGTGTATAATCTAGTTGTGTAATTCTGTGTGATTTTTGATTGTGGAGTCATTTGCGTTTCTCTTGGTGTTGTTCCACATGCTGTGTTTAGCATTGAAATCTCCACCAGTGAGAAAGAGGCCAGAGCTATGTGGAGTAATAATATTGTCTAGGTCTGACTGATTTATTCTTTTATTTGGAGGAGAATATGCTGCGCCAATAATGATGGTGGGTGTAGTTTTTAGTCTTATGGTGAGGATTTCAATGTTGGTGGAGTTTAGTTGTGGGATATCTTCTGTAGGTATGCCGGTACGGGTAGTTATTACTAAACCTCCACTGGGTTTTCTTTGAGTGGAAATTGGGCGGTCTTGTCTGTGGATAGTATAATGTGTTAATTTGAATGTGCCGGTGAGTTTTAGCCATGTTTCTGTGATGACTACATCTATGTTATGATTTATTAGGAATTTTTGTAGTTCTAGGATTTTGCTTCTAACACTCGTAGCGTTCCATAAGGTTAATTTTAAAGTTTGTCTATGGCTGTCCATTTTCGAGTTCTTTAACTATTTGTATGGTGTTTTTGACTCTATCTAAGTTATTGTACAGTTGTACAGTTGACTGTATCTAAGTTATTGTTATACAGTTATACAGTTGACTCTATCTAAGTTATTGTTATACAGTTATACAGTTTACATAATATTTTTGGATTAATGTAATAATTTGGAGGAAAAGATCAAGGTCTGTGGATTTTATTTGGTCAATTTGTGCTCTAATATCCGGATTTTTGTTTAAATGTGTCGGTCGGCTATGTTTTTGTTGTGGTGTAGCTGCTTGTGCGTATGTTAATCCATATCTAGATCCATGTGTCTGTAGAATAGAGGGGAGATTTGATTTGAGGGAGGGATGGAAATTGTTGTAGTTGAGGTATGACGGTTGGACAAGTGTTTGTATCTTGTTGGTATAGGTGTTTTTTTTTTTTTTTTTTTGCAAGGTAGGTTAATAGCGCTGGACATTGTGAGTAGTTTGCTGGATGATTTCCTTTGCAATTTGCACAAGTGGGTGGAATTTCTGGAGTTTTGGAACAGTTTCTGGAGTCATGTAATCTGGCGCATTTTACATAAACTGCTTTTTTGTTGCAATTTGCCGACGTGTATCCATGGGCTTGACAGCGGAAACATTGTACAACGAGTTTTTTAGATTCATATTTTTCCCAATATATTTTGATATTTTCTATGTATCGTATGTGATTTATTTGTGCTATTGAGGTCCCTGGTGCAAATATTACTCGGTATATCGGGAATTTTGTGTGTGTGGGTATTTCGGTGCAGTGTAGTGGTTTTAGTCTCTGATCCTTTATACTATTGATGATTTTTTCTTCGTATAATTTAATAACTTTGAGGACAGCAGTGGTGGTTTTTTCAGTGTTTATGGTACAAGTGTGATATTCTATATTTTCCTTTATACAGATGTTTTTAAAGTCTGTGAAGTCTGTTAGGTTTAACATTAGGTAAAAACATTTTTAAATTATGGTTAGTGAATTTAACTTGATAAGTACTTTTTATTTCTCCTTGAGGACCCAGTAATCTTGCGTGGTTTATTTTACCATGGATATATTTGTGGGAGGGGGTTTCGGATTTAACGATTTTGTCGGTATTGTCTTTGTCTTTGCTGTGGTTTGTTCTTGTGTATGGTCGTTAATTTGTGGGAGTACTTTGTGCTGTATTGTGTTATCTTGATTGTTTATTAGACAATTTGCAAAAAGACTGAATCTATTTTGTGTCGGTATGTTTGGTTTTATGGAATCCATACCTTCTTTCTTGTTTATCTTGGTAGTGACTGGTAGTGAATCTGATAGTGCAGTAGATCTCTTCGCTGCCACGAAGCAGCTTTGATACTTTTCCTTTTGTGCACTATGGCCCATTTGATGGTTCCTCTTTGGAGGAGGTGGCTTGTTTTGAAATGACCTGATCCCCGATCAGGTTACTAGGAGCGATGATTTCCTTGGATCTCCACACTTTTCTCGTTAATCCTTATCCTATTGATCGAATAACTCTGTCTGTATGATTTTGAACTCATTTAATGTTGAAGTGTATGATTATATGAACTGTATGAACTCGGAATAACTGTGCTAATCTCGATATGTGAATTGTCGCTAGTACGATGTACACACGATGAAGGTTCAACTTGTACTCAAGGAATTTGTGTTTTTTCTTTTTTTTTTTTTCTTAGGAAGTTGTTGTTTACTCCCAGTGCGTTGAGCTTGTTGCGCCCTATTACCTGCATTTAAAATGGTTAGTGTAGTATAGTGATGTTGTTTGTGCGGGGAGATTGTTGAGGTTGTGTATGCAGGAAAAGTTTCAAACAACCTGCAGATTCCTTGAAAGTTGTGAGCTGTGGTTTGTGGTAGTTTTTTGGTCTATATGAGATTAACATGTTTGGGGAGTGTGACACTAATCTTGAGTGGAAAGTCTTCAATGCTGTAATTGCTAGTGCCGCGAATGAGGGAGTTGGGGTGACTAAAATCATATGCCTTTGGAAGGAGTTTCGGATGAATTGTTCAATGGTGGGTATGTTGGCCATTTGGTGGAGAAGTGCTACTGGTGTGTCCCGTTGCTTGTTTAAAATGATTCTTAGTATTTATTTTGCATTATCTGCGCTCTGTTCTTGTGGGTTTTAACGGCTGCTGCCCAGATCTGATGCCCGTATGTAATGATGGGTCGAATGCAAGTGAAATATATCAGGATCTTAAGCAGTTTTTTAAGTCTGCTGTTTTTGGCAATGAGGGGGTAGATTTTATTGAGCGCAGGGTAGGCGAGATTTGCGCTCTTTCGTATATCTGGGGCCCAGGTGAGTTTGGAGTCGAGGAGGGTTCCTAGGTAGTTAACCGTTTTGGTCCATGGTACATTGAATCCATTGATTTTTATTTCTGTTGTGATTTGTAGATTTTTGCGCGTGAATGTGATAGCCTGTGTTTTCTGTGTGTTGAGCCTTAGTTTCCATTTGTCCATGTGTTCCGAGATCATGTCGATGTGTTCTTGTTGGTATTTGGTGGCTTGTCTTGGGTTCTAGGAAAAGGCATAGATTGCTGTATCATCTGCGTATAGTGTAAGTTGTGTGTTGTTGGTTGTTGGGATATCGTTAATATAGATATTGAAGGGTCCAAGTATGGAGCCTTGAGGTACGCCTGTGATTACGTTATGTGTTGTTGAGTTGGTGCCTTTTATTGTGACGAACATTTTCCTGCCTGTTAGGTAGCTTTTAATTATTTTGACAATGTTATCTGGTGTGTTAATTTTTTGGCGTTTGTGAATTAGTGCTTCATGCTAGACGGTATCGAAGGATTTTTCCATGTCCAGAAAGATTAGTTGTGTGGTTCTATTTTTGTTTAGTTCGATCGTTGCAAATTCTGTGATTCTGAATAGTTGGTGTATGCAAGAGTGATTTTCTCTGAAGCCGTATTGTTGTGGGATGATGATGTTGTTTCTGAGATGGATGTGCAGGTGTGATAGTATTATTTTCTCCAGTATTTTGTTGATAGTGCTGAGCAGAATGATGGGCCTGTAATTCTGCATTGTGGTGTTGGGTTTACCTGGTTTCGGTGGATTTTCGCTGTTTTCCAGGCATGGGGGAAGTAGGAATGCATTTTTTGAATATGTAGTAAATCTGTACTATTGCCTTTTTGGGGAGGTTTATTAGCAATATTGCAGTGATTTTATCAGGCCCAGGAGTTTTGTTGTTGGGTAGTTTTTTGATTAGGTTGTAAATTTGATGGGGGGTGATATTTATGTGGTGAGGGGGGTGAGCATCGGTTTCGCTTGGGGAGTTCGTAGTATGGGATTGCCTTTTAATTTCGTCGTCTAAGGGTGAGCTGTTGCTGTGTGCCGAAGTGTTATGTTTACGAAGTATTTGGCTTCTGCTTTGTCGTGGTCTGTATAGTGTGCGGTATTTGTGTATGGGTCTATTATTGGTGGCATGGTGTCTCTTTTTCGTCCAGTGAGTTTATAGGTTTGCCAGAGTGTGTGGTTTGCTTTTTCTATCTTTTCCAGTCGTTTTTGCCAGGTAATGTTTCTGGTGTGAGTTATTCTTTTTTGTATTAGTGTTGTTAGGAGGTTGCGGTGCAATTCATGAAGCGGATGGCCTGTCTTTTGGTATTTGGTCTATGTTGTGTCTATGAGAATGATCTTCCGCGGGGACTCTGTTATTTATTGCTATCAGTACTCCCCCACTGGGGTGTTTGCCTTGTTTGCCTTTTCTGTTCATGTGGAAGTTTTAGAGGCTGAAGAAGGTTCCAGAGGAGAGCCAGGTTTTTGTGATTATTGCAATATCAATGTGCTGGTCATGAAGGAATTTTTGGAGCTCAGGTTTTTTGTTTAGGACGTTAGCTGCGTTCCATAACATGATTTTGAGTGTTCGAATTATCGTTCAAATTCAAGTTCCTTGACTATTGTAGTATTATTGCCTTCACCCTTTTAATATTATTAGTGCAGTTGATGTAGTGTTTTTGTATAAGTTCCAGGATTCTGAGGAATGTTTTCAGGTTTGAGTCTTTCATTTCGTTGATGGTGTTACCTATTGGGTTTCCAGAGTTGGTGTGTGTGGTTGGGTTTCTTGAAGTATTGTTGGTTTGGAGAGAGCGTTAGCGTATGTTAGTGGGTTATCAGAGAGATTGGGGGGATGAGATGTTCTAATATACTCAATGGGATTATGGAGAGTTTTTCCTGTTTTGGGGAGGAGAGGCAATGCTAAGGTTGGTTGGAGTATGGGTTGTTGTGGGTTTTTGAGTTGCTGTTGTGTTTTGCAATTTTTCTTTTTGGCAAGATAGTTTAGGAGGGCTGAACATTGGGAATAATTCGCCGTGTGGCTGCCTTGGCAATTTGCACAAGTAGGTGTTACGTCTGGTGTTTTTGTGCATTCGTTCGTGTTGTGGACGTACTTAACACAGATTGCGTTCTTGTTGCAGTTTGTGGAGGAATGTCCATGTGCCTGGCAGCGATATCATTATATGGAGGGTTTGTGGGATTCATATTTCTCCCAGTAAATCTTAATGTGTTCGATGAAACGGGGAGAAAGTGATTCTGTATATTGGATATTTAGTGTGGGTAGGGATTTCAGTGCAGTTAATAGGTTTCAGTCCTTGTGTTTTCAGGTTATTTAGTATAATCCTGGGGTCGAGTTTGAGGAGGCCCTTGAGCACTACTGTGAGTGTTTTTTCTGAATTTAGCGTGAACGTGTGGAATTGTATATCTTGCTTTCGGTATACGTCTTTAAAATTCAGGATATCTTCTGTTTTCTGGAACATGACCTTCAGTTTTTGGGAGACATATTTCACATAGAATTTGTCTCCATAGCTAATTTTTAGAGCTTCCAGAAGTTTGGTGTTATCTTGCCGTGCAGATAAATGGGGGGAGGTTTGGCGTTACTGACTGCAGGTGAGTTTCCAGGGAGTGCAGGCGGGTCTGTGGTTTCGTTGTTTGTCTTGTCGTGCTCTGCGTCGTGTAGAAGGCAGTCGGAGAAGATACTGAAGCGATTTTGGGTAGGAATGTTGAGCTTCGTTTTCATACTTGCTGTGGGTGTTGTTGTTGGTCTTGAGTCAGAAACAGATGTTGATCTTGATCGTCTACGTATCGGGTGGAATACATACATCGTGGCTTTTCTTTTGGCTCTGGGTAATGCGTCGGTGTTAGTCGCCTCCGTCGTGCAGTTCGTGTTTTTACTCGTACGTATGGCACAGAAATGTCTTGTTGGTTAGATAGCTGCCGCGCGGAAATCGATGTTGCTCCTTCAACTCAGCCGACTGAACTCAATTGTTGATGAACTGACCTCAACTCAACTCAACTGAATTGAACTGAACTCCTAACTGAAGCAACTGAACTGTAACTCAACTGAACTCGATCACTGTGATGTCAACTCTAATGACTGAGACTAGCAACTTACTCGAGCTCAACTCCTCAACTAACTGATCAATCATAGGAAGGAATCTGAGTTTTTTTTTCTTTCTTCTCAAGCTATTTTTTATTCCAATGTGGGTAAATTCTTTTCAGAGCCGGGTACGCTAGTGTGGCTCTTTTCTCAATTGCAGGTGCCCATCTCAGTTTGCTGTCGAGTGTCAGTCCGAGGTATTCGACTTGGTTTGACCATGGAATATCGTGTTCGTGGATGTGTATGTGTTTTGTTGTCTGGGTCTTCTCCCTTGAGAACGTGATAGCTTGGGTTTTGTGCGGATTTATCTTTTGTTTCCATTTGTGTGCATGGCGAGGAAGGTTATGTGTTGTTGGATATTTTTTGTAGCTTGTTTGGTGCTTCAGGATGAGATGTATATTGCCATATCGTCGGCGTACATTGCAATGTGTGTTGTGTTGGTTTGTGGCATGTCGTTGATGTATATATTGTATAGAATGGAACCTAGTATCGATCCCAGGGGTACTCCTGCGTTTACTGATTTTGTGGAGGAGTTCGAGCCGTTCAGGGTGACATACATTTTCCTATTTGTGAGGTAGTTTTGTATTAATTTAGTGGGGGTTATTGGTGTATCTATTGCCATGAGTTTGTAGATGAGAGCGTTGTGCTTTACAGTGTCAAGGGCCTTTTCCATGTCGAGAAGGATCATTTGGGTGTATCTGTTTTTATTGTTTTTCAGTGTGGCAAATTCCGCTACTCTTTGTAGCTGTTGAATACAGGAGTGGTGTTGTCTGAATCCGAATTGTTCCGGAACTAGGATGTTATTGTTGTTTAGGTGTTTGAGGAGGTGGTAGTGTATGATTTTCCAGGACTTTGCTGAGTGTGCTGAGGAGGCTTATAGGTCGGTAGTTGGGGATTTCTGTCTTGGATTTGCCGGGTTTTGTTGCAGGCAGTATTTTTGCGATTTTCCAGGAGTTTGGGAAATAGGAGAACTGGATGCATGATTTCAGTATGTAGTATATTTGTGCTATTGATTTTGGGGGAAGATTTTTTAGTTTTAGTGCAATTATGTTGTCTGGCCCCGGAGCTTTTGAGTTTGGGAGGTCCTTGATGATGTCTTTGATGTATTGCGGAGAAATGATTACCTGGCGTGTATTGTGGAGATAGGAATTTTTATGTTAACTGTGGTGAGCGCGTGTTTGTTTATTTCTGTGTCATGAGGAGAGATAATGAGGGATGCCTGTTTATGAATGTCAGCAAAAGTGTTGGCGATTGCTTCAGTTTTTTTGGCGTCTGAGCAATGAGTTACTCCTATATTCCGGTCGGTAAGGGGAGAGATTGTGGGTTTTTTCTTCCTGTTAGTTTATATGTTCGCCAGAGTGTGTGGTCGGTTATTTGTATATTTTTTAGTTTATTTTGCCAGGTATTGTTACGAATTTCCGTTATTGTTTTCTGAATTTGTGTAGTTAAAATGTTGCGGTGGAACTTGTATAGAGGGTTTTGATATTTGTTCTATCTGTTTTTTGATATTTTCTGCGGTGACGATTTCTGTCTTTTATTAGGTTAGTTAACAGTAGTTCTGTGGCGCGTGTGTTGCCCTTCTGTAGGCTGTTTGCATGTTAGTTTGGAATAGTTCTATTTGTTTGTCTACTTCTGCAGGGCTTGTGATTTTGGCGTATATGGGGAGAGAGTTGCAGATTTTTGTGTAAAGTTGCCAGTCTGTGCGTTGTGGCCTTTTTTGTCGTTTGTGAGTGCGATTAGTTGATATTTCAAGGATGATTGGGAGGTGGTTTGAGGAGAGGTCGTCTATGGTTTTGATGGAGTGTTTGTATGGTACGTTTGTCAGGAATATATCTAGATTTGAGGGCTTGCAGTTTGGTTGTCTGTACGAGAAGGTTGGGGAGTGGAGTATTAGGTAAGTTTCAGTCTTGGCGTGGCTTTTCAGGGTGACGCCGTTCGTATTTTCTATTTGGGTTGTTCCATAGTTGGTGCTTTGTGTTCAGGTCTCCCCCTGTTATGTAGTGTTTGTTGTTGTGTTTAGTGGTGAGGTCATGTAATTCTGCTGGTGTAATTTTGTTGTTTGGTGGAGCATATGCCACGGTGAAGATTATGGGTGGGTTGTTTTTTGTTTTAATGGAGGTAGCTATCATGATAGTGGAGGGTGGGGCTAGTTTTCGACGGGGATATGGTGGTAGGTGACGATGAGTACTCCGCCTCTCTGTGGTTTACCCGGTTTGGGAGTTTGGTCTTTGCGTGTAATGTTGTATCCAGGAATGTTGAGGTTAGCCATGGTTCAGAGATTAGGGCAATGTCTATTCTATGGTCTATGAGAAATTTATGGAGTTCTTGTTGTTTGTTTTTGATGATGCTAATAGCATTCTATTCCATTATTTTTATTTGATTATTATTGGCCATTATCTAGTTCCTTTACAATTAAGATGGTGGCTTTTATTATCTTTCAAGGTTAGAGGTGCAGCGGGTGTAGTGTTTTTGGATTGATTTAATGATTCTAATAAATAGGTCGAGGTCTGAGTTTTTCATATCATCTAAAACTTCGTCCATAGTGTATCCTCTGTTTTCTGGGATTGGGGGTCTGGAAGTAGGGAAATTACTTCCCAAGACTTTTGCGTATGTGAGGTGGGTGGGATGTTGTTCTGAGGTGATACTGGCTGGGTGTACTTGGATTGTGGCTGGGTTGGTGGATTTGCTTTATTTAGGGTGGGGGGATATTTGGTGTGGGGTGTGTGATCAGCTTTTTGGAGGCAGCTTTTTTAGCTAGATACGCCAGAAGTGCAGGGCATTTGGAATAACTAGCTGAGTGAGGGACTTTGCAGTTTGTGCAGGTTGGTAGTGTTTCGGAAGTTTTTGGGCATTCTCTTGTGTTGTGTTGTCCAGCGCATTTGACGCAGACTGGGTTCTTATTACAATTGGATGATGAGTGTCCATGGGCTTGGCAACGATAACACTGAATGGTAGGCTTTTTAGATTTATATATTTCCCAGTAAATTTTCATGCTCTCTACAAACCTCACTTGGTTGACCACCTTTGTTAGTGTCGTCCCTGGAGCAAAAGTCACGCAGTATTTCGGGTAAAAGGAATCTGTGCTTTGGAGTCTGGCCTTATATATCTCCCTTTGTGTCTTTTCCCGGTCGAAGGATCTGGAAGTTTATTGTTTAACTGGAGTCTGCACGGTCAGGGCTATGAGGGTTTTTTTTGACGGTACTGCATCCTGGGTCCACGTCGTTGAGGACGACGTATTTATTATATTATTTATGGTACTGCTACTGGGTCGTGTCTCCTACATAACCAAAAAAGCAGCCCACGCTAACAACGTTCAAATAGAGCCTCACACTTCCCATACCTCTCCTCTACACATATGATACTTCCCTAGTCTCCCCCCCCCCCCTCCCAACAAAACCCTAAGGACCCCACTCTCCATTCACCCCACGCACGGACTTAGACAAGGCATAACCTACGCACACGTACTCACCTCCGGACAGTCATCCCGCTCACCTTCACCTGCAGAAATCCAAAAAAAAATCCTGACATTACGGACCAATTAAAATCAACAGATTCCTAAGAATTATCTCCCTAATCCAAAAATACTACACAAGATGTACAAACAACTTAGAGTAAAAGCCACCATCCTAATAGTAAAAGAGTTGGAAAATGATGATCCATAAAAAGTCATTAAAATTCACGTTATAGAATGCAATTAGCGTTAAAAACAAAACCATAGAACTACAAAAATTCCTCAGTGACCATAACACGGATATAGCAATCATCACAGAAACCTGACCAATATCCACTGACAAGTTCAAACTCATTAACTATAACATACATCGAAAAGATAGACTCTCCACTACTGCCAACAAACTCATAGCAACCCATATCGCAGTCAAAGACATACCTCAATCAACCTCACACAACATAGAATTTATAGCAATAAAACTTAAAACCACTCCCGCATTGACAGTCGGCGTCGTGTACGCCCCACCAAAAATAAAAATAAGCCAAGTCGATTTCGAAAGTAACATTCCTCTCCAACATTCAGGACACTTCATTATCGGGGGCGACTTCAATGCAAAACACCACATATAGAACAATATAAACAGAAACGCAAACGGAACAGCGATTAAGAACCACTCGGACCTCAGAGATTACCAGGTTATACATAGCTCAACTTACACACATAAACAATCCAATTGCACACCAATCAACATAGCTATTTTCCTCTCGAACGCACCATACTTCTACAGCTGCCAAACCATAGATGATCTACCATCCTACCATCTAGAGCTTTCTCTCCAACTACACAGAACAGGAAGAAGACCAAGGATGATAGTACACACTGACTGGAAAACATACTTTAAATTCTGTAATAAAATCACTATAAATCCCAATCTAGCAAACGAAACGCACACAGAAACTGAAATCAAATCCCTCACTCAACAACACATACAGAAAGCATACCGAAAAGCAACTCGGACAGTTCCGACCCACAATGCAAGTCTAACTACCGATCCACTCCTTCAAGATACAATTAAAAACAGAAACAAAATGAGAAGAAAGTATCAAAGAACTGGAAATTCGATCTACAAACTGCAAAGAAACACCCTCACAAATAATTTGTAATAATTCAAAAAAGAATAACCCACAGCATTTGGCAACAAAAACTAGCCAGCAAACACGGATCACACGCTATGGCAAACTTATAAAATCACCGGTGGTTCAAAAACTAAAATACCTGTTCTACAAGACATAGCCCCAACCTCAATTTTTTACACCGATGAAGAAAAATCGGAAGGCTTAGCCAAAAATTTCCAAAACATACACAGGCAAGCATACAATCAATACTCTCCACTCGGACAAGACATTCAGCACAGACTAACTCTCATTCAAACAACCCATCCACCCTCAAAAAATCCCACACTGCACTTCTAAAATGATTTAAAATATAATTAAAAATTCCAGACAGAAAAGCTCCAGGACCTGGTAATTTCCAAAGACTTGGTAATTCCTATTCCAAAAGCAGGGAAACCCGCAACAAACACTACAAGCTACAGACCGATCAGCCCCTTGGATATACTAGGCAAGATCCTAGAAAAGATCATCCAATGTCATCTCCTGGAATTCATAACCAAACACAACATAATAATCCCGCAGCAATTAGGCTATCGACAAAACCACTCAGCCATACATCAATTGCAGCGAATTACTGAACACATCATGGAGAAAAACAAAAAAACAACGACTTATTCTACTTGACCTCAACAAAGTCTTCGACTCTATATAGCACAACGCCCTAATAATCAAGCTACACAAAAACAAAATCTCCTCCACACTTATAAACATAATAACCAGTTAGGACGATAGGAAATTCCATGTTTCTATCAACGGAACCAAGTCAACTTGCAAAAAAGTCACAGCGGGAATATCCCAGAGTTCTATTTTAGGCCCCCTCCTTTTCACTTTATACATTAACGATATTCCCACGACCAAAGATACACATACAGCCACATTCGCCGACGACACCGCAATCTATGCTTCATCATAGAGCCCCACAAAAGCCACTGAACACATACAAAACCATATTAACTTACTCCAAAAGTAATTCAAAGACTGGAAACTACAACTCAACCCTGCAAAAACCCAAGTAATCATGTTCACCACCAAGAAAAATCTGGCACCAAAAACAGTCAAAATAGTTGACCAAGCTACACTCTGGACTACCATAGTCAAGTATCTAGGAATCATCCTAAACACAAAAATTACATGGGCTTTCGCGATAGATGAAAGAGTAAACCTGGCATACCCAGCTCTCCATCGGCTTTATCCCCTTATTGCCAAAAATAGCGGACTAGAAACGAAGATCAAGATCAACATATACAAAACATGCATCAGACCATTAATCACCTATGAATACCAAATTTGGCAGTCCCATGGACACATATAAACAAGATTCAAAGGATGCAAAACAAATTCTTACGTATAATCCTAAATCAGCCATATGATACACCGATAAGAATATTACATGATATCGCAAACATACCGACCATTCAGGATTTCATTCGTAACTCTCTCACAACAGCCTACAATCACAAACCATACAAACTCCATCAGTAATATAAGAAAATACAAAGTCACTAACATCCCTTAAAAATCAAAACAAAACTACCTAAACACGCCATCTCACACAGTTAACAAAGCATTAACACAAGATCACCAAATCAAGCACCGCAGGTTTTTTGAAAATTTCCTGCAACACACACCCACACGAATTACGAAAAGAAAAAAAAACCAACAAGCTAAACAGAAATAACAAAGTAAACACTTTAAATGCAGGTATAGGGACACGGTACCCCAGGAACTATAGTAGAAACAAATTACATAAGGGAAAGAAAAAAAGAAAAAAAAAACTCTCAATCTTCTGCTGTTCTGAAGACTACCAAATACCAATTACATCAGTGCACGAGATACCCAAATTATTATTCAATTAATTTTGATGTAATATTTAGAGAAGATGGAGGTATTTCTGTAAATGGCATTGTTGAAATTTGAACTTGAATTCTGCATCATACAATAGTTATAATCAGTTTATAATACGTTTACTGGACACATTATGATACTCATGATTGTGAGTATTCATTTTTTAAATATTGGCGAATAAGTAACAATTCTCCATTATGTTTGTACATTATTAGTTAGATAATTTCTTAAGATATTTATTTATTTGTTTATGCATATTATATATATTCATAAATAAATAAAAATATTATTCAATTAATTTCGATGTAACATTGAAAATTGTCTTATTTTGTTCTGTATATGAGGCACAGGATATTTTACTATTTTTAAAATTATTTCCTTTATAAGCTTTGCAAGTTCATTTTAACATATTTCAATAAACATGTGTATTCTTTTTGTAATATAAATACAAATAATAAATAATAATATTTTGTATTCTTTGTAATTTTTTAATGTAATATTTTTTTACATACAAGATCAATAAACATAAAATTATAAAGCTATTTTTTCTTAGTTTATATTATTTTATAAACAAATTATGATTATCAATTTTCAAACTCAATTATTAGATAAAGCGAAAAGTAATGTCGTTTTTTTTTTCTATCATTTTAAAACTAATTGTCGTGCAACTGCGCCGGTTAAATACGTTAATTGTTGGTATTATTTTGAAGCTCTGTTCATACTGTTACTGTTTCCATTTCATTTTTTCTATTTTTACAGATAGTAAAAATGTCAAGGCTCGAAGAGGTGCAGTTGCAGTTATTTTGTTATTTTTGTTTGATAAAGGATTAAAGCGCGAAGAAGCTACACAAAATGTTAATGAAACTTACGTCCAAATCCTGAATATCCGTAAATGCCAACGGTAGTTCAAACAATTTAAAAATGGCGACCAAAATCTTAAAAATAAGTCGAAATCGGGAAGACCACAAACAATCGATGACGACGTGTTAAAATTATTGGTGGAATCAGATCCGCGCAAAATCATTAAGGAATTGTCGCAGGATATCGGCAGTCCTTGGTTGACTGTAAAAGATCATTTAAAAAGACTTGTGACCGCGCGATCTATTGCCATTCTCTTTAGATCAGCGAGTGACCATTTGTTCTTCGCTACTGACCAGGTATTCACGGATATTTAAGATTTCTTTGGGCTTTAATCCTTTATCAAACAAAAATAACAAAATACCCTGCAACTGCACCTCTCTTCGATCTTTGGCCATGACATTTTTACTATCTGTAAAAATAAAAAAAATGAGATGAAAACAGTAACAGTACGAATAGAGCTTCAAAATAATGCCAACAATTAACGTACTTAATCGGCGCTATTGGTTTCAAACTGACACACAAAAAAACGACATTACTTTTCGCTTTATCTAATACATATGATGCAATAGTAATTTACAATATATATAATTTTATATAATAATATTATAACATACATGACTTATTAAGTCATATAACTTTCATATAACTTATTAAGTAATTAAATAATTTTTTTTTTGGGTTTATTTTAATCTTTAGTTTTAATATCGTTATATTTGTTACGTTTTAAAAAATATCTTAATTTTTGAAAATTGAGAATTTAATTATTGAAAAATACAATTTGTCAGTACTTTTTTATTAAATAATATTATAATTGTAAGAGAATTTAAAGAAAGGAAATTTTATACGTTACCAAAAGTAAGATACGTAAAATATAATGCAAAATTAATATGTAGATTTGATTTTTGATTAATGTCGTTATACTGAAAATTTTTTACTAAATAAAAATTATTTTACATGGAAAAGAACAAAATTAGGAAAAAAATTATTTTATTTTGAAAACGTAAGGAAGACATAAAAGTGATAACATGCTTTTGAATAAATATTTATTGAACTATGTACATTTTTATCATCACAATCATGGAATATTTAATTTTTTTATTTTGTTTAAAATTATAATTTTTTCATAGAAGAAAAACTTTCCTTACCATATTTTTCTGGATAATGTGTATACGTTTACAATATTATATAGTAAAAAGTGATATGTGGTTTCATATATAGCAACTTATTATAACAACTATGGGTGACGTACAAGAAACTTACAGCTATGTACGTCAACCGATAGGATAGAACAGTCGATATATTGATTGGACATTTATGATAGACGACAAGCACCTGAGAAGTTCACATGGATACTACAAAATCAAATGTTCTAGATCTTATTTTCGCTCAAGTATATTGACATCGCTTACCTACATCGACTTTTTAATCGATAATACGAAATTAGCTCATCACTAAATTTTTGCTTAACTCAAGCGTGATCAATCATTCGTCGATTCTAAAAAATAAAAAAAGAAGTTTGTTGATGATAAATTCAATCGATACAATCGATTCTAAAAAATAAAAAAAGAAGTTTGTTGATGATAAATTCAATCGATACTGAATTTAATATTCAACACGTCACATGTTGAATATTAAATTTCACTGAATTGCATATCATCGTTCAAGTAATCAAATAATACATCATCCGAATGTTTTATTAATTGAAAACTGACTTTAATTTAAAACTGATATATTTATTGATCACATATCTAAATTAACGTTCGTGTGTTTCTTTCGCGGGATTCATGCTGTAGTTTGCAAACTATGTTCGGCGCCAGTATGGACTTTTATGAACAGCGTACAGCGACCAGTGAACAGTGCAATAAATGAATTATACACAAACAACAGTATGGACATAATGATAGAGAATATATTTATTCATTACTTTATTTATAAAAATGTTTTGATTATATATATAATAAGTAGATTTTGTAAATACATATACAATATATACACATTTACAAACACGTTTATAAACTGAATTGGATAACGGAAAAACGTGTCCATAAACATATAAACATATCTATAAATATAGATGTAACATATCAAATCGTGTATTATTTTGTATTCATCCAACTACATTGCTTTTTTCAAATAAAGTACTCCGCTAAAAATAATTTTTGAAAATCCCAATATACAAAATTTAATTTCGTCTAACATAATACATGTGCACACATATACATACGCTTACACGCACACATACACACACTCATATTTATTTACATATATATTTACTATGATATAAGTTTCTAAACTCTGAGAGTCAAGTTACATATTTTATTCAATTCATACAATTTGATTGAACATGGAATTGACAAAGGAAAGTGTATAACAAATATAACATACAGTTTTGTCATATAATGTTGTTATCAATCATAGAATTATCATTAATTATGTATTATCATTAATCAATAATTTAATAGTTCATTGTATTCTTAAAATTTCTCTTTGTTATCAAATATTGGAAAATTGTTTTCTGTTAATATTGACAGTTAATATTAACAATATTAATCACTGTTTCTAATTAATAGTATAATAATTTGACATAGTTGCTATAGTAATATCTAATATTTTTCGATATTATATATTTTCATAAATTCTTTATTTATAATTTCCATCTTTTTCACCATCTACGATTATTTATTTAATTTACAGTTATAATTGTATCAATATAAACAATGATATAAACTTTATATGTATCTTATACATATTAGTTTATTATTTATCTATATATTATACATACATAAATTGTTTATAAATTGCCACACTTTATAAGATGTTGGCAAGTAGTATAAAATTTATAGTATTCATCAAGTAAAAAATTTATAACATTTATTGCATAAGTGATACTAACAATAAAAATGTAGACAGCATATATTTTACTATTTAAAGTTTTCTATTTCCTTGATATTATACACATTCCCTTGATAATATACACATTTTTAATTAAAACAATTAAGCGTGTGTTATACTTTTAATACACAATAAACATATTACATTTGTAGAAATCTTCATTATTTGCAATTATCTAATTTGAGTTTTTGTATTTCGTTCATTTAGTTATTGTAAAATAATAATTGATGAAAATGTAATGATTGCCAGGTTTCATTATGATAGCTATATTTCTTACAACATTGTCAAACAATAATCGCAGAAGCATTATCAAATAATCATGATGATTTTTTGCTTCTTTTAACACGAGAAAATGTAGATTTATTAATTGTACCTGCTCATTTTTGTGTAAAACACGATGTATACACCAATAATCAACACCACATCATTTAAACAATTCAGTGATAGTAATTGAAGCCAGCTGTGCAATGGAAATTCTGGTTTGTTGCGATATGAAATACCGCGTGTCAACCTAATTTCAACCTTTCGATTAAGTGCTCCAGCAAATTTTTCTCTATGCTATCTATTTTCGTAACGAGTTTCATTTCTCGCATTGTTTCGAAAGTTCCTTTATCTTTATAATTAGAGTCTCGTGATTTCAGTGACAATACAGTAAGAATTATAGCAAAATAGAGATATATATATAAAATTACCTAATAATTATTATAATGTATAAATATATATGTATAATTGTTTTTATGTAAAATTTAATTTCTTTTTTTGCAAAAAAAGAGAAATTTGATATTTTACTTCAATTCTTTTTCACATATGTAACTAAATAGGTAATAAATAATTTACTATTTTACATAATGTAAACTCGCTATATAACTTATTCAAGTCAAACAATTAATTTAATTTAGTATTATCTTGATTGATTCTATTTTAACCCTTTGACTACTGTTGGCGCCTAAAGGCGCTTAAAAAATTGCTCCTACGATACTGTAGGCGCGTGTAGAAGCTTAACCTACTTTGATCCGTTGACACGAGAGGCGCCTATAGGCGCCCGGAAAATTTTATCGCTCATAATTTCAGCAAATCTCATTTGAACCAGAAGTAAGTGAATGCTGATTCAACAAATACATATTCTGTTAGTCATATATTATTTAAATATGTTTATTTTACAATTATTTTTTTTATATCCTTAAAATGAAAAATTGGAATAATAAAATGGCCAGAAAAAGTACATGCAAACATAACACATGATTCATGTTGTGTATATTCACACTTTGTAGATACGATGTAATTGTTTGATAACTTAATACAATCACCGTACTACAAAGAGAAAGAATGACTACGTATTTTATTTTTGGAACGTATATTAAATAAGATATATGTAACAAAATATATATTCTCATACAATGTAAATTATAACAAATTAACTTAACTACTCTCTGTGCTCAAACTCTCTTTTTTAATTACTTGAAAACAACAGTGTGTTTATCTCCTTAGTGACTGTTATATATATCCCTAACGATTATTTATAAATCTCTTTAACGATTGTTATAAAAAGCATAATGTCAATGTTAAATTTTTAGTATGTGTTTTTTACTAGCAATTCAATGTAGAATACGAATAGAAAAATAATATTAGTTTAATGTAGTGGAATTCAATATTTTGATTATTTCAATGTACTTTCTCAGAAATGCACACCTAACAAAAAATTTCGCCATTCTCGGTGTAGATTGTGACTAATTTCCTACGGTATGGTACAGCTGGTACGTTTCAAAGTCTGCCGTAGTCAAAGGGTTAGGTTTGGGTTAGGTTTACACAATCTTATTTGTTTCATATTATTCAAACAAAATTCATTTATCCAAAAGTTTATATTTATATATAGGTATGCGCATAAAGCAATTTATACATATATCTCTGCCTAAAGTTAATAAGTATTTAATTAGTTGAAATCATTATAATATTTATACATATATCTCCATAAAGTAATATGTAATTACAGATATACAAATTTAAAAGTTAATTTAATTTAAGTTTAGAGGATCGAAGAAATTATTATTAATTTTTGGAACTAGAATCTAAAATCTAAAGTTTTTGAAACTATAAAATTGTATTGACCTGTATATTTTCTCAAATATCACAACGGATCGATCTAAATACAAAGTTGTTTTTGAACAGGTATGGTGCGAAATACATGATCATTTGTTATATTAACTCATACCAGAAACATTCCACTGTTTTATGATTTTTTAAGTTATTTGTAAAAACTACTGATTATTTGTATATAGTCTGTTATTCTTTTATATTATATCTTTGTCTCTGTATATTTTAGGAACGCAAAGTAATTCGATTTCGGAAATCGCTGCCGAACGCTGTTTCATCAGATAGCGGCAAAGAACGAATCAAACAAGAAGTGGAATTCGTGAAATTTGTGGCTTTCTGTTTTTTGGGCCAGTACACGCAAATTCCCGAGATCCTTCGTTATGATGCGAAAGACATAGCTAAACTTTCAGAAGCTATTCGCACTCTTCGATCAGGTAATTCATTTAAAATTATCTTATGATGAAATTTTTATGTAAAATATTTTGAAATTTTTTTGCCTTCAAAGTGTTACGAAATCTTTTTAATATATTTTTAAATAAGATAAAATTTGATCTACGCAAAGAATGAAAATCTATAATGATTTGAATACCATATTGTTTCTTTATTTTGTAGTCTTATTTGTACCATTTTGATAATAGAATATTGTATTTACTTAAAATTATTAAATCAATATTAACGAGTATGAAATAATATACTTGATTTTTATAGTAAGAAATTTACTCTTTTTAAACATATCTTTTCATATCTTATTGTTGTTGTTTTTTTTATTTAATGTCGCATCGATATCTCGGTCATTAGCGACGTACGGATCGGTCTTTTCATATCTTATTGTTAGCGTAATACAACAATATTTGTTTTGCTCTGTGTTATATTGCACGATAGGACGATGAATTCTATGAATAAGATCTAAAGTCATATAATAAACTTCTATTTGAACACAAAATTCGATTTCTATCATAGATTGATTTTGCTCTCACATAAGATATATGTACAGTGAGAGACAAAAGTATTCGTACACTTGCTATATCGAAATAAAAAACACCAATATTTTCTAATTTATTAGATACATTTATGTAAATGTGATTATGTATCATACATAAACACTAACATTAACAAATACCTACAAAAAAAACTTAACTGTATTACTGTGTAACTTGTAATGATATAAAATTTATAAGATCGTAACAATTCGTCAGGACAAAAGTATTCGCACAGTATTACTTTTATTGACAAATATAAGACATACGTTGAAATCAAAACATTTTAGTCAGAGTAAATATTGTAATTTGGTAATTCGAAGTCAGTTTCCTCAAAACAGTCATTATGGCAACGTTATAATTAAATAATTTGCAATATAGGACGAAAGAAACTGGGAAAATGGGATGTAAAGAAACGTTATTAGAAGAGCGAAAAATTATAATAAATTTACATCAAGAAGGAAAATCTTATGCAAATATTTCAAATATTATGCAAATATTGTCAAAAGAAGTCGCTCGACACAATGTATAGTAAATAAATATAAAGAAGACGGAATATTGCAAAATTTTCCAAGGTGTGGTAGGCCCAGAATATTAAGTTTAAGAGAAGAACGAAATATTATTAAAATTATTAAGAAAAACCCAGAAACAACTACATCTGAAATTGCAACAGAAATTCAGGAAAGAGTGCAAAATAAAGTACATCCAAAAACAATACAAAGAGTGTTACGGCAAGCTCGACGGTGAACGTTGGTTGCTGCCCGCTTCGCTCGTCGTTCTCTCGTCGTGCCTTTTACAGCCTCCGGAGAGATGTTTTATGGAATGAATGAGACGTGATGTAGAATAAATACTTATATTTCACGAGTAATACAAAGGTTGATTATAAACTGTGTATGTGTGATGTGTCAGGAGAGGGCACGCTAGCTCTCCTTGTGATTGACACGGACAAGACGGTATTTGAACTGATTACTAGTGTAAATGAATATATAAATAACTGACGCGGAGTCAGTCCTCTGACGGACTGCTTGTGACTCCTTGAGTGATCTGTACTGGTACTGGTGACTGCTTGAGTGTCTGTTCTCTACGTGCATCTACGTCGCCTTTAGAATTGGTAGGCGACTTTCTAGAGCCGACCAAGGCGCCTTGTTTTCTAGACTAGGCTTTGTTTGTGTCCTACCGAGCTTTTCCACATACTGTCTCTCTCTCTCCAAGGCCAGAGAAAGTGTCCTTAGATGAGAGGTATGATAGCACATCTGGCAATTCTCGGCAGGGCCGAGGCTTTGTAGGAATTGACCTGACTGACGCCTCGGAGGGTTCTGTTCTGCGCCAGAACAAAGAGTATTACATAGGGCAAGATACAGAAGCGAAGTAGCAAGAAGGAAGCCGTTCATTAGCAAAATAAATAAAAAGAAAAGACTAAAATTTGCCAAACAGTATATAAATGTTAATCTTGATTTTTAGAATAATGTAATATTTTCAGATAAGTCAAAATTTAATATTTACGAATCAGATGGTTGCAAAAAAATATGGCGAAAACCGAATACAGACAATTGGAGACAAAGAATTTAAAACCCACAGTAAAGCATGGAGGTGAAAGTGTTATGGTGTAGGGGTGCACTGCTGCTTCTGGGGTTGAAGAGTTGATTTTTATAGATACAACAATGGATAAACATTTATATTTGAACATTTTAAAAGAAAATTTACAAAAAAGTGCTGATAAATTAGATATTGGAACTTCATTTTATTTCCAACAAGACTGCGATCCGAAACGCATAACTCATATGGTACGTCAATGGTTATTATATAACACACCCCATATGTTACTTATTTCCCCACAATCGCCTGACATAAACCCCATTGAGCACGTATGGTGCGAACTTGAAAAAAGGATACGAAAATATAATATAAAATCAAAGGTCAGTCTTGTCCCGACAGCCGAACGGACGTACCACCGGGAATCGTATCGAAGTCGAGTACCACGGAGTGTGAAGAGTCAGATAGAATACAGTTAGCTGCGTTGGTGACCCCAACACAGCAGTGCGGGCATACAACCCGATTATAAGTGCACAGTGTGTTTATGTAGTGTCGTGTGTGAGTGCGCGTCATTCCACTATGACAACAAATAAAACCCAGCACAACACAGAAACCGGGATCTCCACTGAACCCAAAAGCTCTTACGCTAATGCAATTAAAACGCAACAAGGATACTCCCCGACCCAGGACCAAGCCATAATCCTTCAATCAACTGACGGCATCACTATTAAAGAATATGCTAGAGCGATTGGTAACATCATAGGATCACCCAAAGCAATTAAATTCCTTTCTAGAATATCAAATTGTAGAATATGCATGTATCTGGACAGTAAACAGACAGTAACAAACCTAACACAAAACCACAAATCGATAGTGATAAATAAAGAAAACATAGAAATCAGACCGATGGTCCTTCCAGCCCAAAGAATCATACTACCAAACGTTTCACACGATAATCCCGAGCAGTCAAATCGAAAACTTATTCAGGAAGAACAATATCAAATTATTATCCAACATCACGCTCTTAAAAGCAGGCATCACTGACCCAGACTTGTCCCACATACTAAGTTTCAGAAGACAAGTATACGTAGACCCAGAAGACGCCAAACACATCTCGTACACCTTTACAATTATAATCGAAAACAACACATACAGAATATTCACCTCTACAGAGAAACAAACATGTTTTACCTGCCAACAAGAAGGACACATTGCAAA